>NC_029793.2:137828775-137831346 GCF_000816755.2 Arachis ipaensis
AGATAAGTGCCCCCATTACAATTTAAATTTTTTTTGAATAGTACATGATAATAATATTTATTTGCTCCCATTAAATTATTGAATTTAACCTCATAATAATTTTTTACTCAACTTTTGATACTTAATAGTCAGTTTAAGAATTTCATATTAGATGTTTATTAGAATGATCAATTTTCAATTTAAATAAGATTAGTGTTCTTTCTTAAAAATGAACTCAAAAGATATTATTTATCTTTTCTTAAAATTAGTTTTAGTTTTTCCTATAGCAACTATATTAATTGAAAGAATTTTTTTAACTATGAATATTACTAAGAGTTGACTTTTGATTGTATGAGAAGTAAATTTTTAAATAATTGTTTAGTGGTATATGTGTTGAGTTTAGAAAATTTAATTTATAATGATGATCAAATATTATTAAAATATTATTTAAAAAATTATTAAATTGTTATTTGCTTCCAATAGGTTGTTTAATGTGTGTGTTAGTGTGGGTCAAAAGGCAATATGAGCCCAACTTGTTATTAATCAAGCCTTATGCAAAATTAATATAAGTGGTTGTGCATTGAAATGAAAGAAACCCATAAGCTGGCCCAAGAATCTAATAAGCCCAAGCAAACACTTCTCTTGGTCTAACATTATTGTGGATCCGAATTGGAAGAAGAAAGAAGGAATTGGAGCATGCACTCTTTGGTTACCCACTCCATTGGTTAATGGAATTCAAATTTCAATCCAATTGATTGCATGTATTGGTAACCAAATCTCAAAATTAAATTGAGTTTATTGTGTATTGAAAGCTTTGTCTCATCTCTCTCCTCTCTCTTATCTTTCGGTCATGTCAATAGAGAAGAAGAAAGAAGTTATCAGAAGGTTATGAAAGTTAAAAGCTTTCAGAAAAAAAGTAAAGTCACAATAAAGCCTATAGAAGAAAGACTATGAAGAAAGATCTAAAGTAAGGCATGGCAAGATCTTTGCTATTGAAGACAAGATTTTGAAGAAGAACTTCAAGATTTTTCATACTAAGAAAAGAAAGGATCCGCCTCTGTCAGAGAAGAAGATCTCAGTTGCAAAAGTTCACTTCCATTTTTGTTCATCAAAGAAGAAGGTAGCCGCCAAGCTACACGTAGGAAAAAGCAAAAATGGAAAGCAAGGAGCTGTCCTGGGTCAGAGGTTCATCAAGGGTCCGAATTCATTCTTGGGGCTAAAGTCAAGATCAAAGGTTTAGATTGAAGGATCTTGATGAAAAGGGTTGAGAGAGGTACATGCATGTTGGTTTTTGGTTTTCCCTTTCTCTTCTCTTTGTCTGAACCACTGCTGTTTTTTGTTGGAGAAGAAGTTGCTTGGTTGAACCGGTTTCAACCTTGGAAGCTTCCCCTTCTATATTAAGGGTGAACGGTTAAGGGTTGAGATTAAGGAGAGTAAGTGAAAATACAGAGTTCTCATAGCTACCCAAGCTTCCTGAGTTCTTCTCCTTCAAAGATGTTCAATTTGTTTTCTTTTTCTTAGTATTATCTGTCTGGGTCTCATGGTAAAAGACAAACATGGTGAGGTTTGTAAGAAAAAGGCAGTGATCAATATTAGAGAAAAAGCCATAGATGTCTCAGAATTTCTTTGTACATCTGTATGTTGTGTTTCATGATCCTGTGGGGATTCTCTTGCAAGTTGGGTTAGCACTTTGCGGTTAAAAGCTAGGTTTTGAGTCATAGTCAAATTCTGATTGGGTGTAGAATCTGGGTTTGTCTCTGATAGGATTGGATAGATCCTAGCTAGGAAATGAATTGGTGTTTGTAATCTTTGTAAAAGATAGTGAAATTCCATCATCATTGTGATGGAGACTGGATGTAGGCTGTATTGCACTTAGCAGCTGAACCAGGATACTTCTTGGTGTGATTCTCTCTTCTCTGCTTCTTCTTTATTTTTGGTTCACAGGAAACAAAATGAAAAATGTCTCTTAGCTTGTTACAATACAAAACAAAAATGTCTATTAACTTGTTATGAGACAAAAAGTAAAAATATCTTCTGAAGTTCCTTTAAAAGTTAAAAAATAATATTCAGCGAAAATGGAGACTAAGATTCAACCCCCTCTTCTCTTAGCCACTGATTACCATCAATATATATATGAAAAAAAAGAGAGACATTTTGATTGTATTGTTAAAAAAAATTACAAAAAAAAATTACAAAATTTTTTTTAAAGTATGAAACCTAAAAAATAGAATTATAAATTATATATTATTATTTAAATTATTATTTTAGTATTTTAATTTGTAAATTATATATTTTGAAGACTAATCATATTTTACAATAACAAAATATAATTATAACAATAATTATGCTATATGTACATAAAAAGTAACTATCCGTATAGAATACATATTGAAATACAAAATACACATTAAAAATGAATTAAACAATAAATATATTTATACACAAATTATAACTTCTCAAATTTTTAAAAATTAAATAATGAGTTAATTATGATTTATTATTTTATTTAAAAAAATTATTTTTTCTAAAAGTAATTAAATTAAATTTTATGATATTTTAAGTTTAAAATTTATTAGAATTTATAAATAATTT
>NC_029793.2:137832259-137832885 GCF_000816755.2 Arachis ipaensis
CTAACTTTTAATTTTTTTTCTCTTTATTTTTTTTATTTACTCTTCATTCAAACATATAAAAAAATTCATTTTCTTTTTAGTTTTCTTCTTCACATAACTTCTTACCGAATTTAAAATTCGAATGTAAAGATTTTAATAACACATTTTCTAATTATTCAAACCAAATCTCTAAACTACCCGGAACTACGTTCACAAAATCTTCGTACCAAAATATACAAAGAAACCATCCAATTGATCACGACGCACAACGAAGATCGTATCCATGCAATTTTGCATTTCTCGACGTGAACTTCTTTTCCCGGAGAAGAAGCAATGACGGTATCCGGGGAATAAGCATCGGCTAACTCTGTGCCAGCAGCCGCCCTACCAAGAAAAAGACAGAATTTGTAACTTGCTATCCTCTTGCCTAGCGGGCAAAGATTTACTAATTCGACTCATTCACATCCAGATCATGAATGTTTGGAATCCATATTATGCAAGGAGACATTGCTTATCAGACTAATTAGTTAGTTAGCAGGTTACTGATTTAACCAATAAATTACATATTAAAATCATTCATTAAGTCATAATTAAATAATCATATCATATTGGATTTTATTTTACATTCTTAATTTAACAATAACTGT
>NC_029793.2:137833012-137870439 GCF_000816755.2 Arachis ipaensis
TATTCATAAAAAAATGAATAAAGACAATAATAACAGAAATCTAAAATATATTGTAATGAATAAAAAAAAATTCAGACAATCATTTTTTTCGTTTCCTCTTGTTTCATGCATCTGTTCATAGCATTATAATTGTATAATTATTCATATTACTTCTTATTATATGTTTGTATCAGGATTAGCTAATAAAATTTATTTAAAACTCCATTATACACTAATTTTCTATAAGCCAAATATTATTTTCGTTTCTTTTTTTCTTTTCATCTGTATCCCATATTATGATTTTTTTTTTTTTCTAAATGTTCACTTTTAAATGTTTCCATAGTTTTTTTAAACATTTTTCATCTACTCAAAAAATAAAATAAATAATTATATATTAACCCAACTTACATACATCTAACCAACTAATTAGAATGTTTTTTGTAATTATTTAAATACACCTACTTTACCAAAAAACATTCAGCTCATCATCACAGCTTGTTATTATTAATTGTTAATTAGTACTAATCTACTTCATCTCCAACAGAAACCAACACACTCATCCACGTAATAATCACTATATACGTCCTGCACAATACTGCAATAACATAAAAAATGTTTTTCTATAAACACTTATCAAAATAGCCAAAAAATAATTATAATATAAGAGTATTACATAAAAATTTCTATTCTTTTGATAAACAAGTGACATACACCTCCTTATCACTTATCCTCCTTCTCACCTACTATTTTGCTACATATTTAAAATTATTAATGTTCTTTCCAAAATTAATTTCACTTTCTTCCAAATCAAATCCCTAACATCTCTCAATCACATTATTATCCATTAAAATGTAATTTCTCTGCAAAAAATATGAAAATTAAATTTAAAAGTTTTAACAACCTCTACTACACAACTTATATTTTATATATAGACTATTAAAAAATAAAAATAAAATATAAAATATAAACAAAATTAAAAAATAATTTTTTAAAAATAATTATTAACTCGTCATATTAAAATCAATAAATAAGCATACATATGAATATTAAATAAAAATATTAAAATAATTAAAATCATAGTATCACATTATTATCCATTAAAATGTAATAATTCTCTGCAAACATTATAGAAGTTAAATTAAAAATTTTTAACAACTTCTACTATATAATTTATATTTTATATATAGACTATTAAAAAATAAAAATAAAATATAAAATATAAACAAAATTAAAAAATAATTTTTTAAAAATAATTATTAACTCGTCATATTAAAATCAATAAATAAGCATACATATGAATATTAAATAAAAATATTAAAATAATTAAAATTATGGCTTATTAGTGCACATATGAGATAATTTGAAAAATACAATAAGACGTATAGTTTAAAATTTGATAATATTAATTATAAAAATTTATTAATTATAAACATTATAGGTATAAAATTATAAATATTATGAATACAAATTATGGATGTTATTAACATGAAATTATGGATGTTATGTGTATGAATTTATAGATGTTATGTGTAAATTTATCAATTGAATAAATTAATTTAAGAATTTGATATTTTTTTTAAATTCAATTATGATAAAATTTAGAAACATATGTGTTAACTTTATATTTACATATGCAATAACTAAAAAATGATATGTGTGTGGATGTAATATCTAATAAACATGAATTTAATTTTTAGATGTTAGTTGTATGTAATTATGGATGTTATGTATATGTACGTATGAATGTTATGTGTATGAACTTAGTTAGTATACAATATAATTATAAATGCACATAAAAGCACAAAAAAAAATTTAAATCAGTTTACTACCATACCTCATCAAAACTAGTGTGGTTTTTCATATTCTCGAAAATTGGTTGACTGACAACAACTTTGTCGAGTGAGTCCGTCTGTTTTTCAAATTCTTCATCAGTATCTTTTACCATAGGTACCGTATTAAGGTCGAATTCAAATGCCATACTATTTGCAACGATAAACGTGACTTCTTGTAAAATTTCTTGACTTATACACTATATATTCTGCTTGCAATGGTATTATAGTCATGATTTTTGAATGATCATAGTTAAATTAATGGAAGGTATATATTACAAAGAATGAAGTGCAAGTAAATGTCTTAACGAAAATAAAAAATTAATGATTTTTTCGTATTTCCATTGATTGATATTAAATGCCTTAAGGGAAACAAAAAATCAAGTGTAATTAACTCAACTAATGTATATTATCATTACCGTCTATTATTATTATTATTATTATTATTATTATTATTATTATTATTATTATTATTTAATGTATTCTTAAATATAAAAATTAAATTATTAAAAAATATTAAATATTAATTATAAGAATGCCTAATAGTAAAGAATATCATACTATAATTAATATTATTAATAAGTAAAGTTGATAAAAATATGATAAGTAAAATGATAAGAGAGTGAGATAAAAAATAAAATTATTATTAAGTAATATAAATAAAAAAATTTATAAAAATTTTTGGCTAATTATGACTGAAAATTTTTTGTTACCAAATTTTTTTCAAAAAATTATATATGCTTCTACACCAGAGAATTTACCCTAAATTTTTACGTTAATGTTCAGATTTCATCATAAGAAGTACGTAGTAGTGCTTTAAAAGGATAAAATTGTTAAATTATTAATGAATTAACAATCTCCAAATTTTCTACCATTGAAAGCTTTAATAAGTGTCAAGTATTTGTTAGCATAATCCAAATTTAATTCACCCTAAATTACCGTGCATGCAATTTATGAAAATAATACGCGTATTTTATCTACCTTTTCTTCTCTTTTTCAATGGTATTTTGTGAATATTTTAATATTTTATTTACGTATCATGATGCTAGCTAACTGATGATCTTAGAGTGCAAACTTGATAATATCCTTCAAATAAAAGATAATATATAACATCTCAATTATTAAACTATATACAAATAAAAATTTTAAAAGATATCATTATAAAATTCATTTCTTCATGAAAATCTAAAGAATGAAAACTAAGCAAAAGTGATAAATGATACAATCAAATGATAATAAATAAATAAATAAATAAATAAATAGCTGGAACATGATTCATGAATGATTCATGCATGATGTATCAAGTTTTTTCATCCAGCTTTCCTTGTAGCGAGTGAGAGGAATACCCACAAAAATTGGTGTGTCGTCATCTCCTCATTATTATTGTCTATTTAGGACTGTCAGCCCCAATGTACGCAGTAGATTATAATTGAGCTGAAATTTACATTCGTATTTTAAATTGATCTTTAAAATTTTAATGGATTTAATTTAATTTTTAAAATTTATTTATAATTTATTTTAATCTTTTATTTTAATTTTTGAATTAATTTTTATCACAAAAATATTAACAGTAAGATAAAATAGACTAATAATATTATCACGTTGAATTATGGAAATATAATGTTATTTTGTTTTTAGCATTCAAATAATAATAAAAAAAAAATCCGTACGAAGCATTTATGGAGAAAAAAATAGTTTAAATAGTTTTAAAAGAATCATTTTTTGGCTATTTGAGTACTATAAAAAAAATAGCGTTATTTTCTTATAATTCAGTATGACAATATTATTAGTCTAACTCAATATACTGTTAATATTTTTATGTTAAAAATTGACTCAGAGATTAACGTGAGTTATAAATATAAATTTTGAAATTTAAATTGAATAAATTAAAATTTTATGGACTTTTAAAATGCATATATAATTTTGGGGGACAAATTTAAGTATTCTCGATTTTAATTTAGGAGATAATTTTTGAGCTTTTTAAAAAAATTAAAGAAGATAAAAAAGGAAAAAAGAAAAAAAAAAAAGATGATGTGCAACGGTTAGTGTAACACTGTTAAATTGTAGAATTAGCTATTTGTGAAGCGAAAGGTCCAAGTTAAATGCGATTCTTCTAAGTTCTCTGTACCAAAACATACGGGAAATATTCTTGATTCGTTATTTCTTGCTAACCTTTAGATTCTGTAGAGAACTAATTTTCTTTTGTCACATTGGGACAGCTTAATTTAATAATTGATAGTTATCCTTTCCGTTACGAAATTAATAATTGTTGCCATCATAATGTTTTTTTTGTTTGGTCGTGATCAAGACAAGTTCGTCAGCAACAGGCTACAGTAATTGTTACATGCACGGTTTTGTGAGATTAGGTAAATAATCTGTTTTGACGGGGAAGAGAAAATAAAAAATAAGTAATTTTTCTAATTTTTTGAATAATTAATAATTTAATATGTGAAAATAGNAATTTAACTTTCGACTCAATTTAGTGATTCAATTTTTAATTAATTTAAATTGTACTCTAAAATTTTGAGAGGTGACTTAAACAGACTCTTTCATCTACTTTTATTACCGAACAATGACGTATCACGTTTAATTGACACTTAATACTTTTTACCGTTATATGACGCGACAAAATTCTTATAAGTATAGTTCTCTGAAATTTGAAATTTGAACATAAAAAGCTAACCCCAAATCTCCCAAAATGAACCCCTTTTTTGGTGAATTAGGGAGGATGTTGAGGAGCAGCAGCAGCGAAGCTTTCCAGAGCTTGAGTAGATCACGTTCGCATGGCAGTTGGATGAGAAATGCATATCATGACAAAAGTGGAAAAGTTTCCATCCACATTGGTGTGGCTATGGGATGTAACCCATTTTTTATTGGTATGGTACAAATATGCTAACCCACAAAGACTATTTTATGGATGTCCTAATTATAATGTGAGTTGCTTGAATGTTCGCTACTTGATTCTACATCTTTTTTACTAAATGCCTTTTTAGTTTTGTATTGTTCTTTCTCTTATTTTTTTTTGTTTTTATTTTTTTATTTTTTTGTGTTTTAAATTGTTGAAAAAAGATGGTGTGGTTCATCTGTACAAACAGATGTAAGTAAAAATAATGGTATGATTGAAAAAAATAAAACTCAAATCAACTAAAAATATTGAAAGATCAATCTATAATGGAGAATTAGTGCAGTTAAAACTAAAATTAGAACTTTAAGAATATGAAATATTGTTCTGTTTGGGTTTGTATATATAGGTTATGGTCTATAAAAAAAAATAGTAATTAAAATATGAGATAGCATATAAAATTAGATATATTTTTATTGCAATAAAATGATGAACCATGTCTAAGTAAAAACTGAGTAGAAAATAAAATATGTAGATTACATATAAATATGGTAACTCAAAAGTTATACATATTAATCATTGCAACAGATTAACTACTGTAATATACCAAAATAATTAAACCAAAATAAAATTTAAACATATTAACTAATACAATTCATAGTAGTTAATCATAGTATTCAAGTAGTAGCAGTATTAACTGCTATAATATATCAAACATGATATCTAGAATATCATCAATCATAATTAAATTTCTTCAAATCAAAACACGAAAAACGCAAGCAACTAAATTAAAAGTAGAAAAATACGTTGCTACTAATATCCAACTTAAATCCTCCATTAAACCCAACTTCTCATAAACTAAAAAACAGAAAAATGTAAGCAACCAAATCAAAAGCTCTAAAGCTATCAAATACATTGCCATTAACATCCATATATATACCCAACGCATCACTGATCATTGTGCAAATACAATGAAAAAAATTTTAAACCCTAGCACCCTAACTCTATCAACTATCATAATCAACCCAAATTTTTGATTGACTTATTGATATTAAGTTTAGCAAACAATAATAACATTTTTAGTGATGACAAACATAAGTTTATTTTAGGTTAATAACTCAAGTATGTTGTTGATGTGTTGTTTAGTATATACAAGCTTATGCTCATAATCAAGGTTTTGAAAACCGGACCGGACCGACCGGTTTGACTAATTTAATTGCGAACCGACAATACAAGCGGTCCGATTTATTATCTAAAACTGTTAGAAAGAAAACCGTTCAGAAACCGTCAAACCGATCGATTGACCGTACCGATAACCGGCCGGTTCGAATAAAACGGTGCCGTTTTTTATTTGAAAATAAAAAAATGAAACAAATCCGTGAAGTGTGAACCAACCCTTATTCCCCCAATTCATTCGTCACTCACTCACATCCTGGACTGGAGAACTCTGAACTCTGAAGCAAATGGAACCCTAGCCCTTCTTCGCCGCCGTCGGTCCCAGGTCGTCAGCGCCGCCGCCGTCCCCAGGTCCTCAGCGCCGCCGCTTCTTCCTCTTTCCCGTGTCTAGAACCCAGTTGCTCGGCACGTCCTCTTCATCTTCGCTGGCTTCTCGGCACGGAACCCAGGTTAGTGGCTTCTCGTATTCATCTTCACTGAGGGCTCGGTCTTCTTGGTTTGAAGTTCCGAAATTGTTGTTCTTCGGTCTTCTTCTTCGGTATTCTTCTTCAATTTTTGTTCCATTTTTCTTCAATTCTTCTTCTTCGGTCTTGGTTTGAAGTTTGGTTCTGAATGTTTGGTAAATTGTAATTTCCTGTTGTTGATGGATCTGTCTTGTACTCTTGAATTTGCTAGTTGCTGATGGTTGAAATTTTACAAATTTACAAATTTGTATCATATAGTTTTGAACTTCTGATTGCTCTGTTACTCTATTAAATCATGTGTATTAAAATAAACTTACTCTGTTATATCATTTGTATCAACCAGAACACCTAATACTTACTCTTTTACTCTGTTTTAGTGTTTTCTAATTGCTCGATGGCTCTGATAGTGTTTTACTGGTTCACCAGTTGCTGATGGCTCCTAAATTTTTTGTTCATATTTGCTCATGGTCTGTGGCTGTGGCTGCTTTTAATTTATGTGGCTTAGGCTATTTTTACTGGTTCATATTTTTTTTATTTTTCGTTGATTTCTGTGGCTTAGGCTGTTTTTACTGGTTCATATTTTTTGATTTTTCATTGTGTTGTGGCTGTTTATAATTGCTCGATGGCTCTGATAGTGTTTTACTGGTTTTGTGCTTCTGCTCATTGATTTTGTGCTGCTGCTGTTTTTTTCAGTTTCTAAAATTTTTGTTGAAATTGTCTTGCTATTGCAAAAATTAGAAATAAAATCATTATTGAAATTTTTTTATTTTTGTTTATCTTTATTGATTTCAGGTTTAATGTGGTTACTTTATGCTTGTTTTATAATGTTTGTTGCTGGATGAAGTGTGCTTCACTTGGCATGCCTTGTATCTGATGCTGGAATGGTGGAGCTGCTCCTACAATTTAGAGGGAAGATTGCAACTGCAAAATTACTTATTTTAAGGTAGTTGTGTCAGTAGTTCTTCTATCTTTTAAATGATGTACTTTATGCTCTAAAGTGCAACTTGCCAAAGGCTGCACTGAAGAGGAGACAAACCCATTCGTCTTCATACTGTGTGTCCTATATATTTTATGCCTATGAAATTATCTATCCTAGCTATGAAGATCTACCCCGCCTCTTGTTATATTCTGGTTCTGCACTTGTAGTCACATTTCTTATCTTACTTTATGTGCTAAACATCTAGTTCATGAGAAACTTTATAGAATTAAGGCTAGTGAAACATTGTTATAGTTTACTGGATAATGCATGTTTTTCTAAGTAATACATATACATTTGGTACTTTTCAAGTGTTTCAAGTGATAACAACACTTGAGAGCATTATATTTATGCATTTTTTTTTATTGTTGGAATCAGCCATTCTCTGAGGTAGTTATTAAGGGACAGGACATTTATTCAGTTTCATTATGATTCATTTTGTGTTCATTATTGAGATATTTGTTTGGTTGAATCAGACATTTTTGTGAATATGATAAACACATGATTTGGTATGTGTATAAAGTATAAACTTTTTTTTGATTTCTTACGGTACATACAATTAAATATATAGATGACTTATTAGAATGTTGTTAGTTTATTGCTTGAGTATTATAGTTTATTTTCTAATGATTTATTAGAATGTTGTTAGTTTATAATATAATGATAACGCGATTTTTATTCTAAAACGGTTTTTTCGGTTGGACCACTGATTGAACCGGTTAGACCAATGAACCAGTGAACCAGTGATTAGAGCGATTTGATGACCGGTCCGGTTCTCAGAACCTTGCTCATAACACAGCCTGTAAATCCCGCCAAAAATTGGTAAGTAATTAGTTAATAAGTTGCATTTTAATTAGAAAAGCTAAAAATGAAAAACTAATATCAAAATAGGATAAAGATCGTCGAAATGAGAATTTTGATATCAATATCGAAAATTTGGCCCAAAAATGGGACCGGAAGGATTGAACTGGTTGAATTGGGACCCAAACCGGACCCGTGGGTCCAACCGGACCCAAACTCTTAAATGAAACAACAGCTTTCTTCTTCCTCATTAGCTGCTAGACGCCATAACAGAAAGGGAGAGGAGGAGAGCTCCCTAACCCTAACCAAATACTCCAATCACCATATCTTCCTCGTTTGAGCTACGATAGCCGCATCGTTCGCGGCCACACGCTCAGTGCGTCGAGCTCTACCTTTCTATCCAAACAATTTCACCGGTAAACCTCATATTTGGTTCAGAATCTCTATCCCTCTTTCTTTGGTAAACTTGAAAATCTATGGTGAATCTTGTCCAATTTTTGTGTTCTAGGTTCAAGTTAGCTTCTGGGACTTGTGGGCTCAAGCTATTGAGCATATGGATATGGTAAGAACACCCTAACCCTAGCTCAATCTTGTATTTATGATGGAAAAAACTGAAATTGGAACATGTATATGTATTAGGTGTAGATTAAGTTGGCATATAAGCATTGGATTTGAGTTGGGAGTAATTGGAGGCTTGTTGGTGATCAAGCTTGGTTTGGGGGCTGTTTTAATTGAGCTTGGAGGGGCTGTAATTTTGAGTTGTGAGGCTGCCTTGGGTGAACTAAGTGATTGGCCAAAGTATGGTTTAAGTTTCGCACGTTTAATATTTACGGTGTTATGAAAACTTAGGTTAGAAGAACCATAGGATAAGTTGAATTTGTTAGTGGCATTTAATGAGTAGCTTTGTATTGTTGGTATAATTGTTGATGAACATATATTGGAATTATGAGACATTGAGGTTATTAATTTTATGCTCTTGGACTTGCTTATAATGGGTTGTGTTGATGTTGATGTATTGATGGATTGTTGTTGGTGTTTGTTACTAAAATGTGTTATGTAAAGTTGATAGATTAATGTGTATGAAGGGTTGATTTATGTTAATGGAATTTAATTGGTATATGTTGATGGAAGGTTGACAAATATATGATGAAAGTTGGTATAGGTGAAGAATTGATATGAATAAATGAAGGGTTAATGAGGTATGAGGTAAATGTGGATAATTATTGATGATCAAGGTTGGTTAAGTTGATTATAGGTTATATTGGCAATGGTTGTTGATGAATTGGGTTGATATGGTATTGTAATGCAAGTTTTAATGGTAAGAAACTTAAATCGGAGAAAGTGAGGTTTTGTTGGAAATTGGTTAAAACCAAATTTTGATGAACTTTAGACGTCCATAATATTCTCCTCAAATTTTGGATTAAATTGTGGTTTGTTGCAAATAAAATATGGTTTTAAGAGATTTTGATTGATATCAACTTTGTGGAAAACGGAATTTTGTGGAGAAAGTTATGGACGTTGCAAGTTTAGTGTTTAAATCTGTGTTCAGGATGGCCAAACAGGTTGCTGCAAGTTTCCTGGGCATTCTGCTCATTTTTCGAAAGAACGCCCATCCACGCGTGAGCGTGGCTCACGCGTACGCGTGGAGTGAAATTTTGGCGACGAATGCGCGAGAAGCATGCGTACGCGTGTGATCATATTCACGCGTACCCATGACTCATGCTTACGTGTGACTTGATGTATGCTCTACGCGTACGCGTGGATGCTGCCTGCTGCAAAAATTGGTTTTGACTGTTTTTAAACCAATTTTCCACTTCTAAACCTCTATTTTCTTCCTTTAAGGTTTAAAGTATGGTTTTAGGTCCAGTGGATAAAAGAAGCTAGGAAAATAAGATATCTTGGGGGTGAAGAAAGTTGTAAATGGTGGCTTTTATGAAGGAAATGAGTATGTTAACGAAGTTTAACGCTAAGGCTTGACAAGTGATGATGTATTGATAATAAAATTGCCATGGCTTATGAATAATGATATATGAGATATGAGTTTCTCTGGGTAAAAACCATGGCTCGCCACCACGTGTTCCAGGTTGAATCTCGATACTCTGTTTACCCTACGTCGTAAGGGTGACCGGGCACGTATAAATTCCCGGGTATGGATAGCCCCTATTGAGTGATTATATGATGATTGAATGTGAACTCTATGCATAGACTCTTGGGGATGCGTGACGGGGGACAGTCTAAGGTTTTCGGACTTGTTGGGTTGGCTGGATAACCGACAGATGGGCCCCATCAGCCATAGGACATGCATGCATCATATGCATTTGTTTGTTTTGATTGCTATGCATTTCTTGGGTTTGCCTAATTGATATATATCACCTGCTATCTATTATACTTGCTATTTGTACTATCTGCTCATTACTTGTGCGTGAACTTATTTGGTTGCCTGTTTCTGTTGCATTGTGGATGATGGAGGGATGGAGGAAATGGAGAAATGGTTTGGTGTTAGATTAGGATTGAAATTGAGTAAGTTAGGTAGATTTAGAATACCTACCCCTGTTTAAAGCTTCTGTTTAGTAATTAAGTTGGATAATTGAATGACGAAGTTCTAGGATTGTCTATGGCATTCTCAGGACCTTATTTATTATGCGTGTGGCACTTTTACCGTGCTGAGAACCTCAGGTTCTCATTCCATACTGTGTTACTATTTTTCAGATGCAGGTCGAGAGGCTCCTTGCTAGGCGTCTGGATCTTGAAGCGAAGTAGTTCCTGGATGTATTTTAGGTTTCTGTTCATATTTGTGTATATATATGTGTGTAGCTTACTCCCCAAGTAACTTGTGTATGCTGCTCCTCTTAGAGGTTGAGGGAGAGATATGAGTTTATTGTGGTATTTTGGTATATTTTGGGAATACCTATGTATGTTCATATATATATATATATATATATATATATATCCTCCAGCCAGCCTTAACTTCGCAGGCTGAGTCAGGGGCTAGTTATACTGTTTCCTTGGCTTTCCTTTACATCTCGGTTTACCTTTATCTTTTTCCTATTAGGTTTCTTAGTACGCAAGTAATCCTATTCCTTGAGCGTTGCGCTTTTCATTTTGCGATTTTTGTTTACCCGTTTGTTTCAAGGCTCCTACTATACTATTTCTTTCATAAATATATGTATATTTTTATTGTTTAGAGGTTTGTAATACCTTACTATCTCAGTCTTATGGCTTAAGCATAAGATTTAGTATAGTAAGGTGTTACACAGCCCGAATCAAAGAAGTCAAGGAGTCCAACTAAAAAGTCTAAGTGCTCCTAAAACTACAAATTGAAAGATGAGTCCATTACCCAGCCCAATGCCAATCAAAACAAAGAAAAGTAACTCTAAGCTGAAAAGCTATGTTGCTTCAGGTAATGTCCAAAGAAAAAAGAGGAATTCATTTTCTCATTCTATCACTAAACATCTAAGAAAAAAAGTTGCTCTACCTTTCATTAGGCACCAAATCAAAAGAAAAAAAGCAAATGTCTAATCAAAACACAATAAAAAAAAAAGGTAATTTGTTTTCATTTATATGCAAGAAAATCGCTTGATTGTATCTTGTTCCCTCTACACTACCATTTCGGAAAATATGGAAAAAAATGGAGGCAATTTTTTTCTGCTATAAATCAATGGGTAGTATTATTTTTTAGAGCAAAAGCACAAAATTAAGGGCTTGAATTTATCAAATTCATTGAGGATTTGTTTTCAAGGAAGTTGCGTTACTTGTCTCTGATAAAAATATTCCTAATTTTTAGGGCTGATAGAAGAAAGAAAAAGAAAGACCTCAACAAGCTCTAGATTCAAGAAGGTGACTTTGTGAAGTGAGCCCTAGGTGTTGAAACAGAGCTCAATATAAAAAGAAAATTCAACTCGGTTTTGAAGACAATGAGAGAGAATCAGAGCTTTGAGTTTCATTGAGAGTTTTCTTGTGAGAGTTCAATGTTTTGGATAGTATTTCTACATCAAAGAAATATTCCGCCAAGATGGAGAGCTTCATCAGAGAGTGCTGAATCAGGTTCATCTTATAGCATCAAGGCAGTGAAGCATCATCTCCTTCATGGTTTATATTTGAGTATTATGGTTGTATGTAATGTCTTTTTTTATTTCTATTCAGTGAAAAATGCATAAAAGAGAGGCATTAAGAAAAAGTCAATGAGAAAAAGGCATAAAGAGAAATTTGGAGAGAAAAATCAAGATTTATTTCAGAACTTCTTTGTTTGTATTTTTGTTTTGTGTCTGATGTCTGAGTTATATCCCTTACAAGTTGGATAAGCACTTTGCTGTTGAAAGTTAGGGTGAGTTCCTAGTCAAATCTGGCTTGGGTAGAAGTTGGGTTTGTCCCAAATAAGATTGGGTAGAATCCTAGAAAAATTGGTGTATGTAATATTTAATATGATAGTGAAAATTCTACCGCTGTTGTGGTGGAGATTGGATGTAGGTTGCATTGTATGAGACAACTGAACCAGGATATATGGCTGTATCATCTTCTTCTTCACTGCACTAATTCTGTTTTTTATGATTTATGAGATAAAATGAAATGATCTCCTGTATAATCCATCTCACAGACAGAGCAAAAGCTAAGTTACACTTTCTGGTTTGAGGCAAAATTAATCAATTTTAAAAGAAGGTCATAAATCCAACCCTCATTTTCTAAGCCAACAAGAATCTTCTTCAATTGATAAAAAATAACAAAAAATAATGATCAACAAACCTCAACCAACAAAAGATATAAAAATAGAACATCGAAGATTGAGAGTCGTGATTTTGTTACTGACCTACTCTTGCACAAATGGTTGTTCGCAGGTTATTCGTCTTCACTAGGAACAAACGAAGCAGGTAACAACAGCTTCCAACTTGGCCTACAATGACGACATTGGTTCTTCAATTTCAAAGCGTATACGAGAGAAATAAGAAGAAAAAGGGTCAATTGAGTTTTCTGTTATGAATGAACAGTGAATTGGGGTTTAACCTCCTTGTAGTGTCACACGGCTTCGTTTTGCAAATGTTTAGGTAGAAATAGTAAAATGATGTCATCTAATCAGTGTCAGGTGTTAATTAAACATGACACGTCATCGCTATGGTGACAGAAGTGGACGGAAGCGCCAGTTTGAGTCACGCTTCAAAGTTTTAGGGTACAATTTAAATCAATCGAAATTGAAGGGCTAAATTGAGTCAGTGGTCAAATTTCAAGGGCCATTTTCAGTATTAACTTACGTTTAGGCTATGTATTAATTTGGTCTGTAATGTTTCAAATATTTTATTTCAGTCTTAAAAATGTTCGTACGTCCTATTTCAATAAAAAAAATGAATTCAATATTATCTCACCATTAAATTTAATATGAATAATTAGCATATTGAAGATTCAATAACGTTTGATTTCAGTACGTAAGTAAAATCAATCCACCAATGATCACCAATTTAAAAGTTTTTCCTTTGATTCTAGATCGTTGATGATTGATCGATAGGATTTTGAACTTTTTTACAATAAAAAAAATCGAAAAGATGAAATGTTGCAAGAAAATTTTGGTTATATTTTTCGAACACAAAGAAAAAAGATGACTTAATAATAACATTATTAACATATATGTCACTCATTCAGTTAACTATCTGTGTCAAATTTAACGGTAGAATAACATTGAACCCGTTTAAAATTTTTTGGGACAAAATTAAACGTTTGAAATGTTACGGATTAAATTAAAATTTGGCCCAAACGTTGAAAACCAAAATAATACTTTAATTTACCCTAAAAAATTGATAAATTTTATAAATAAAAAATACATACATATATACATATACATTACTAAAAAAATATAATTAACCATTTATGTGATAGGAGAAAGATCCATAGAAATTATAGGAAATTGATGTTGGTAAATAAGGGAGTTGTTGCAGGTGCTTTGTATTTGTGTCTGAAGCTTTCGTTGTTGGGGTTTCATACTAGAATAGGTTTCCCATGTTTTCAATTAAAATACGACATCGACAAATCGTAGGGTATAAATTAAAAGCGTCTTTTTCTTTTCTGAAAATTAATTTCTTCTCATTTGTCTAAATAATAATACGGTATTCTGTTAAACTGAATGTACTATATGTTAAAATAGGCTCGACGAATAACATAATAATTACAAAGTTGTTTTCATATCTTAGTTAATCAATTGAACACTCTTCTTTAGACCAAAAAAAGGTTAATCAATTGAACACTCTTCTTTAATTTTGTAGGTAACAAATCCAGCTTCTAGATTCAATTTCTGTTCTTAATTGGAAAGAATTAATTAACACGGCAAGCACTAAAACCAGTATAATTAATTAGAGTGAAAATTCAATCCGATCCTGATAATGATCTCGAAGGGATAACAAGATTCTTAACAAAAAAAATACCCTTTTCGACTCTTGATTTTTATTTTTATGGGACTGACTAGTTTCTGTGCCAAAAAAATATTAACTTTTTTTAGGACAGGGACTAATCAGCCCCATAAAAATAAAGATCAGAAACTGAAAATGGTAGTTTTTTTTAAGGGTCTCGTTGTCTTTTGAAGTAATTGTCAGGAGGCATTTATAGTTTTTTTCTTAACAGAAATTCTTCGCATACAAGCGATCGATTAGGGCTTGTAAGCCTTACAAGTCCAATTAAAACTAACGTTCAAAACGCGCTTCGAACCGTTCTTCTTCCTCCTCTTCTTCTTCTTCTTTTCTTTCGTTTCTTGCCTTCTCTTTCTCCTCCTCCTTCTTCTTCTTGCTGCACATTCTTCTTCTTCTTCCTCTTCTTTTTTTTTCTTTCATTTCTTGCCTTCTCTTTCTCCTTCTTCTTCTTTTTCTTGCTGCACGTTCTTCTTCCTCGTCTTCCTCTTCTTCTTCTTCATTTACGTGCTTTTCTCTCTGTTTTCTTTCTTCGTTATTCTCGATTTCCATTGTTTTTTGACATCAAGCTCTGAAATCGTTTTTGAAGAAGAAGAAGCAGCAAAAGATGAGGAAAAGAAAGAGAAAGAGTTCTGAATTATGCATAAGGTGTACTTCAACGAATTTTGGGTGTATTTCTTAAATCCTTTGGGTGTAGTTTTGTAATTCTTTGGGTGTATTTCTGTAATCCTTTGGGTGTATTTCTATAATCATTTGGGTGAATTCCTGTAACCGTTTGGGTGTATTTCTGTAATCCTTTGGGTGTATTTCTGTAATCATTTGGGTGTATGTAATGAATAAAGGAGCATTAGCAAAAAGGGGAAACAAAATAGTGAGGCAAAATGACCATAAGGGGGCAGAGTTAGTTAAAGAAAGTGGACACATGGAGCATGGTTTGAATGTACAGGGTGTGAGACGCAGTAGCAGAAGACGCAATATTAGTAGGAAATGAGAGAATCATGTGCAGTAGAAGATTGTGGTATTTGTCTCCTTTCTGAATTCTCATATCTCTTTTCTACCTTCTTTCCTTCTTATAGTCTCTCCTCTCTTCCTCTCGCAGGTTCAAGCAGGACATCATAGCTGCTACCTTTTTTATTTGCCCCAATAATTCCATTGTTATAGCTTTATAAAAACTGTCTTACTCTCTTCCCTCTCTTGCTTATGTTCTGTCACTTAATCCCTACACTTATTAATACAATTTCACTGTAATTTTGAGGCATTTACCACTGCTTATTGTCTATTGCATTGTGTTATAATTTCTGCACCCTTCCATTTGGTGCTTTCATTGGCCATGGCGGAAAACACTTGCATGAAGACGATGGAAGCGGAATTGAAGCGTTTGTCTCAAATGATAGAAATTGTGGCTGAGGAAAACAGAGTAGAACGTGCTCGAGCGCAAGAGGCGACGAATGTGAAATTCGAGGCGATTCAGTCGTCCCTCACTCAGCTCCTCTCCGATCGGTCCCGACAACACTCGCGTCCTTGGTCACAGCCCCGAAGGGTGAGCTTCGATCTTCCTAAATTTGACGGTAATGATGCGTTGAGTTAGATTTTCTCCGCATATCAGTATTTTGAATTCTTTAGAGTACCTCCGGAAGAGCAAATTGGCCTTGCTGCGATGCACATGACTGGCTCTGCGATTCCGTGGTTTCAGATGTCACAACGCTCCGCTCAGTTTCGTTCATAGACGCAGCTCAAGCGTGCTATTGAATTAGAGTTTGGCCCTTCCTTATTTGAGTTTCCCAGGGAGCTTCTGTTCAAGCTGCAAGAACAGGGTTCCATAAGTGACTTTTACGCTGAATTCGTAGCTCTTGCTAATCGAACTCATATCAAATCTGCTGAAGCGTTATGTGACTGTTTCATTAGCGGTCTCCGAGCCGATATTAGACGTGAGGTAAAAGCTCAATGTCCACCCTCACTGATGCGTGCCGTAAGCTTGGCTAGGCTCTATGAAGACAAGTTTTCGACATCTCCGCGGCACACTTCAGGTCCGGCAACCTCTAAGTCTCCATCGCACGGCTCCTCAACACCTGCGCGTGCCTTTCAACGGAACAGCTTGCCTCCCCTGCTTCCTACACCATTTCAGAAGCCAGCTCTCCCACCACCTAAGAACCCCATTCGCCATGTGTCTCCGGCAGAGATTCAGAGTAAACGAGAGAAAGGTCTTTGTTATTGATGTGATGACAAATTCACAGCTGCTCATAAGTGCTCGAATCGGCAATTCATGCTTATGCAAGTTGAGAATGATGAGGTAAATGTAATGGTGAATAGTGAGGACATAATTGTGTCTGAAGGAGAACATTTACAACAGCTGGATGCAGAGGTGATAGACCATCATCTCTCTTACAATGCCATGCATGGCACGTCGGGTCACTCCACTATTCGAATCAATGCTCACATTGGTGAGCTAGAAATCCAAGCACTCATTGATGGTGGGAGCTCCGATTGCTTCATCCAACTGCGGATTGCAAAATTTTTGAATCTCTCCATCGAGCCAGCTCCGGGAGTCCAAGTTGTAGTGGGAAATTTTGACATTATGCAGGTTGAAGGTTGCATCCCTTTGCTAGAAGTGACATTGCAGGGTTATAAAGTGCTGGTCCCTGATGTATTTGTTTTAAATGTTGCTGGTGGTGATCTCGTCATTGGAACCGCTTGGTTGAAACGATTGAGAGCCCATATTGTGGACTATGAAGCAGCTTATATTCGATTCATGCATGAGGGTAGTTTGATTACGGTACATGGGGAGAAGACCAATGCTATAGCTCAGGCAGAATTCCACCACATCAGGAGATTTGTGCATACCAATTCTATTGCTGAGGCTTTCACATTGCAGCTGCAGCCTCAGGTTGAAGCTGCTCATTCTTCCTTGTCTCTGCCTGACGACATACACCCGGAATTGACGAAATTGCTGCACTCATATGCTGGGGTGTTTGCGCAACCTTCAGGCCTACCACCACAGTGCCGTCATAATCACTGTATTCCTCTAATCAAGGGTGCTGAACCTGTTAAGGTGAGACCCTACCGCTACCCTCACAGTCAAAAAGCCCAGATAGAATTGATGGTCCAACAAATGCTTCACGACGGGATTATTCAACCAAGCCGAAGTCCCTTTTTCTCTCCAATATTACTAGTCAAAAAGAAAGATGGTACATGGCGCTTCTGTACAGACTATAGAGCGTTAAACAATATCACCATTAAGGATAGTTTTCCAATTCCTACGGTTGATGAATTACTTGATGAGCTGTTTGGCGCCTCCATTTTCTCCAAGCTTGATCTTCGTTCTGGTTACCACCAAATTATGGTCAGCCCTGAGGATAGATACAAAACAGCCTTCCGCACTCACCAAGGCCTTTACGAATGGCTGGTCATGCTGTTTGGCCCCACTAATGCCCCAGCAACATTTCAGAACTTGATGAATGATGTGTTCCGGCCTTACTTGCGTAAATTTGTGTTGGTTTTTTTTCGATGACATTCTTGTTTATAGCCCTTCCTTTACTTTACATTTACAGCACTTAGAGACTGTGTTAAAGTTATTGCAACAGAAATGCCTTTTTGCTAAGCTCTCAAAGTGCTCCTTTGGAACCAATGAAATTGATTATTTAGGGCATACTATCTCAGACAGTGGCGTTCACATGGAGAAAGCCAAGGTTCAAGCTATTATGGAGTGGCCTCAACCAACCAATGTGAAATAACTGAGAGGATTTTTGGATTTAACTGGGTACTACCGTCGATTCATTCGTCACTATGCCTCCATAGCTAGTCCTCTTACTGAATTACTGCATAAAGATACCTTTTCTTGGGATGAGGGAGCCACAATAGCTTTTAACAAATTGAAGGCTGCCATTACATCTAAACCTGTTTTAGCTCTTCCAAATTTTGAGCTACCCTTTGAAGTCAAGACTGATGCCTCATGGACAAGGGTTGGTGCTGTATTGATTCAAGAAAAGCATCCTATAGCCTTCTTCTCAAAGAAGTTGTCTCCTTCGCTGCAGAAACAATAAGCTTATGTTAGGGAGTTCTATGCAATTACGGAAGCTGTAGCAAAGTTTCGGCATTATTTGCTGGGAAAATATTCATAATTCGTACTGACCAGCAGAGTTTGAAGGCATTGGTTGATCAAACTCTACATACACCTGAGCAACAAAAGTGGCTCCACAAGCTTCTGGAGTATGATTATGAGATACAGTACAAATCGGGGTAGGAAAATGCAGTTGCTGATGCCCTGTCACGATGCTTTTTTACAACTTGGTCTCGTCCTAATGCTGAATGGATGGGGACTCTTAAATCGGAAATTGAGGCAGATGCACAATTACAAGAATTGTGGCAGCAATGCCTTCAAAACAGGCAGGTTGATCCACACTATACGGTCCGAAATGGTATTCTATTATGGAAGGATAGAGTATTGCTCCCTATAAACAGCAGCCTCATTCCTCTTATCCTTCATGAGCACCATAATAGTCTGGGCGGGGGACATTCTAGTATCGCTAAAACTCTTGATCGGATCCGTTCCTCATTCTACTGGCCAAATATGCATAATGACATTCGAAATTATGTCCAGAATTGCTTGATATGTCAGCAAGCTAAGGCTGAAACTACCAAGTCAGCAGGACTGTTGCATCCCTTCCCTATTCCCCACCAGGTATGGGATGACATATGCATGGATTTTATTATATCCTTACCTCCTTCTCAAGGATACTCGATGATCATGATTGTGATTGATAGATTCACCAAATTCGCCCATTTCATTGCTCTGCGTCGTGATTTTGATAGCAAGACAGTTTCTGATGCCTTCATCAAGCACATTGTTAAACTCCATGGTTTTCCCAAGTCGATTGTCTCCGATCGTGATAAAGTATTTATTAGTAAATTTTGGCAGCAATTGTTCCCAGCTCAAGGAACCACTTTAGCGATGAGCTCAGCCTATCACCCGCAAACGGACAGACAAAGTGAAGTCTTGAACAAGACTTTGAAAATGTACCTTCGTTGCTTTTGTTTTGAGAATCCCAAGCGCTGGCTTGACATGCTTCCTTGGGCACAATTTTAGTACAATTCCACTTATCACAACAGCATAAAGATGACCCCATTCAAAGCTTTATACGGACATGACCCTCCTTCCTTGGTTAGATATGAAATTTCAGCAGGGGATGAACTTCCATTACAAGAACTATTGTTAACTCGGGATAAATTGATTGAGCAACTTAAATCTACCTTATTACGCTCTCAACAATTCATGAAGACTCAAGCTGACAAGCATCAGCGATTCGTTGAATTTGAAGAAGGAGACTTAGTATTGGTTAAGCTCCAGCCATACAGGCAGAACTCGGTTGCATTACGTCACAGCCAAAAGTTGGGAATGCGTTATTTTGGACCCTTTCCCATCTGCAGAAAGTTAAGTTCAGTAGCTTACCGCCTAGAGTTACCAGCCGAGGCCAAAATCCACAATGTGTTTCATATTTCTGCCCTCAAGAAATTCAGGGGCGAGAAACATGAATAATACTTGCCACTGCCACTCCGGTCGAGTGAAGAAGGCCCTATTCTCAGTCCGCATACCATTGTGGACCGCCGAGTCATCTTGAAACATGGCCAAGAAGTGCAGCAATTGCAGATACAATGGGGACAAGGTACAGGTGCAGAGAGGACATGGGAGGATGTAGCAGAATTTCTCCAAGCTTACCCAGATTTCAACCTTGAGGACAAGGTTGAAGTTAAAGAGCGGGGTAATGTAACGAATAAAGGAGCATTAGCAAAAAGGGGAAACAAAATAGTGAGGCAAAATGACCATAAGGGGACAGAGTTAGTTAGAGAAAGTGGACACGTGGAGCATGGTCCGAATGTACAGGGTGTGAGACGCAGTAGCAGAAGACGCACTATTAGTAGGAAATGGGAGAATCATATGTAGTAGAAGATTGTGGTATTTGTCTCTCTCCTTTCTGAATTCTCATATCTCATTTCTACCTTCTTTCCCTCTTATAGTCTCTCCTCTCTTCCTCTCGCAGGTTCAAGTAGGACATCATAGCTGCTACCCTTTTTATTTGCCTCAATAATTCCATTGTTATAGCTTTATAAAAATTGTCTTACTCTCTTCCCTCTCTTACTTATGTTCTGTCACTTAATCCCTACACTTATTAATACAATTTCACTGCAATTTTGAGGCATTTATCACTGCTTACTGTCTATTGTATTGTGTTATAATTTCTGCACCCTTCCAGTGTATTTCTGAAGTTCCATTATCTTTAAATTTGGCAAAAAAAATCGTTTTTATGGAAGAAGAAGAAGAGTCGTTCATAATGCATGGTGAGTAACGTGCTTTAGAAACAGGAAGTGGTTGAATACCGTGCGTTTATTTACTCTTGAATGTGAGAGTGTAATGCGTGTATTTTATTGGACTTGTGCCAACTTGTAAGACTTATAAGTCAAAAAGACTTGTATGTGTAGCATGCCTCTTAATTTATATATCTTAGTTAATTTATTAAATAAAAAGTTAATACTAAATACACACCCAAAATAATCTTGCTTATAAACTAAATTATCTTATAATTTCTAGTTTATTAATTATATTATTTTAAAATTAAAATGATTTGATTAAATTAATTTCTCATAATATCCATGATTCATATGTTTTATTTTTTTATCTGTAAGAATAAAAATACTGATAATTTTTATTGGTTGAAAACATTAGATTCTTAGTGAATGTATTGAAATTTGAACGAGTGAGGATTAAGCTACCATTACCTACATATACAGCTTGTCAAACCGTCAAGTTGGTAGGTTGATTTAATTTTACAAAGTGATGAATAAGCAACAATACTATTTCTTTGATTAGATAATAAAGAACAAATTAAATTCAAAGATAGAGATAGATATTTCGCGCTGTCACATCTGAATGTAGATTATTCGTTACTGATTTCCATATATGCTAATTAAAGTAAATACAAATCCCAAATCCTGCACCCACCTGATTTAGAAGCTAAATAAAATACCATGCATTGGTGGATTGCATTCACATGTATGTATATATTTCACTTTAATAATGTGCAGCAGATCATTCCCATCAATTTTCTACTATTTCCTTCTAATTATTGTCTCTATTTTATTATATACAAAAAAAATTATTCATAAAAATAGTCAAACAGTAAACAGTTTTACATAACGTCGGACATATGATTAATTTTCTCCCCAGACGTTACGACCTAGAAACAACAGTCATCCCTATCCGAACAAATATAAAAGCAAGAGACAGGAACAAAAGAGGTATGCAATCTCTCTAAGAAAAAGTCTTCATATATATTCTCTTATTGACTTGAGCGTCGGAGTGCCTTTGCAGGTACCCACCTCTCCCACTCTTCCTTTGCCGACGAAGTTTGGATCGCGCCTTAGAAGTTTGCCGACCTTACCAGAAGGACGACTTATACCTCGGCTCAAGCTGGTAAGAACATTGGCGCCCACCGTGGGGCCGAAAAAATTTGAAACATCATTTGCGGTAAGCCCCAAGATCTCCACGCACTCTCATGGCTGATGCTCCCCCGCCCACTTCATCCGAACTTTTGAGGATGGTGACTGAGCTTCAACAAGCAAACCAGCGAATGGCGGAGGACAACCAGAGAATGCAAAGCCAAATTGCGCAGTTAGTGCAAGCTCGCTTAGAGCACCATAACCATGATCATGAGAACAACGAACGGACTCATGTTTCTGAGACACCACAAAGCGACAACGAAGGAAATCAACAGAATGATGAAGCTCAGCCTGATAACGAGGAAGAACAACCTGACAACTCGGCGGGACCATTTACAGCAGATATAATGAACTTCCATCTCCCCAGACAATTCACTCTGCCGACAACTTTAACCCCATATGACGGATTGGGCGACCCAAAGCAGCATGTCAAAAAATTCCGATCTATTATGATTGTTAACGGTGCATCCGATCCAATTCTTTGTCGATGTTTTCCATCTTTTTTAGACGGTCCTGCACTTGACTGGTTTTGCTCTTTGCCTGCAGATTCGATATCCCGTTTTCAGGAGTTGGCTGCCCAATTTGAAGACCATTTTGCAGCGTCCGCAATATATCTACACGATTCTGACTATTTGACGACCATAAGGCAGGGAGCACAAGAAAGCCTGAAGGATTATATCACCCGCTTTACAAAGGTCGCCATGAGGATCCCCGACCTCCATCCAGAAGTTCATCTCCACGCCATAAAAAGCGGCCTCCGCCCTGGCAAATTTCAGGAAACTATCGCTGTGACAAATCCCAAAACTTTAGCCGAGTTTCGTGAAAAGGCCAAAGGTCAGATTGATGTCGAAGAACTCAGGCAAGCAAGGAGGACATAAAGGTCAACCACAAGCAAAGATGACGATAAGCCCCGAGATAGCAAAAAAGCATTTAAGCCGGTCCCTCGTTATGACCCATACACTCAATTCAACACAAAAAGGGATGATATTATCAAGGAGATATTGAACTCTAAACTAATTAAGCCTCCTCGCAAAGCCGGCAATTATCCAGAATCAAAGAGCATCGACAGATCGAAGTATTGTACTTTTCACCAGAAGCACGGACACACCACCGACGAATGTGTCATTGCTAAAGATCTCCTTGAACGACTAGCAAGACAGGGGCATCTCGACAAATTTATTGCAGGGCATATCCAGAAGAACACTAGCCCCGCCCCAGATACATCAACAGCTGGCGCATCCTCAAAAGGAAAGGAAAAGGCACCGGCCCAACCTAGAGGAGTAATAAACTGTATTTCAGGGGGCTACGCTGGAGGAGGACACACAAGCTCAGCCCAAAAACGTACTTACAGAACCATGCTGGCAGTAACGGATTCCCCAAGCAATCCTCAGCCACTGACGAATGTCCCAGAAGTGACTTTCAGGTCAACCGACTTTAACGGTGTTGATACCAACCTAGATGACCCTGTTGTCATCTCCATTCAGTTAGGAGACCTGATAGTAAGAAAGGTTTTACTCGACCCAGGCGACTAGCAAGGCAGGGGCATCTCGACAAATTTATTGCAGGGCATATCCAGAAGAACACTAGCCCCGCCCCAGATACATCAACAGCTGGCGCATCCTCAAAAGGAAAGGAAAAGGCACCGGCCCAACCTAGAGGAGTAATAAACTGTATTTCAGGGGGCTACGCTGGAGGAGGACACACAAGCTCAGCCCGAAGACGTACTTACAGAACCATGCTGGCAGTAACGGATGCCCCAAGCAATCCTCAGCCACTGACGAATGTCCCAGAAGTGACTTTCAGATCAACCGACTTTAACGGTGTTGATACCAACCTAGATGACCCTGTTGTCATCTCCATTCAGTTAGGAGACCTGATAGTAAGAAAGGTTTTACTCGACCCAGGAAGCAGTGCAGATGTCTTATTTTTCACCACCTTCGAAAAGATGAAGCCGAGCAACAATATTATGCAGCCATACCTGGGAGACCTGGTCAGATTTTCAGGAGAACGAGTTCCTGTACTGGGATCAGTGTGGTTATAAACCACACTCGGTGAGCAACCACTATATAAGACACAAGATATTCAGTATCTTGTAGTCGACTGTTTTAGCCCTTATAATGTCATTTTAGGCAGACCCTTTTTAAATAAATTTGCTGCAATCGTATCTACTGTTCACCTTTACGTCAAGTTTCCTGTGCAGGACAATGTTATAGCTACAATTCACGGAGATCTCCAGGAAGCTCGGCAATGCTACAACACGAGCTTAAAGCCATTCAAAAAAGTCGGACAATCTCATATCAACTCCATAATGTCCGAACAGATAACACCAGCCGAACTTGACCCCCGCGCTGACTTCGAAGATCGGCCTATGCCAAATGAGGAGTTAGCAAAGATTACTCTAAATGATGATCCAATGAAATTTACTTTTGTGGGCACTTCCATGAATACAGAGGACAGGAAAAGCCTTGCAAGTTTCCTACAGGAGAATGCCGACCTATTCGCATGGACCTCTGCTGATATGCCAGGAATAGATCCGTCTGTTATAACACACAAATTGGCATTAAATCCAACAGCTCGGCCGATCTCCCAGAAAAAAAGAAACCTCGGCACTGAAAAGCGACAAGCATCAATCGCCGAGGTGAAAAAACTCATCGACGCCAACTTCATCAGAGAAATCAGATTCACCGCATGGCTAACCAATATGGTTATGGTAAGAAAAAATAATGGTAAGTGGCGCATGTGCGTCGATTTTACTGATTTAAATAAAGCATGTCCTAAAGATGCCTACCCCTACCTTGTATTGATACCCTGGTTGATAACTCTTGTGGCTACGGTACTTTAAGCTTTATGGACGCATATTCTGGTTATAACCAGATCCTTATGCACTCAACAGACCAGGAAAAAACGGCTTTCATAACTGAGAATGGTAATTACTACTATAATGTTATGCCTTTTGGTCTAAAGAATGCAGGAGCCACATATCAACGGTTGATGAATAAGATCTTCCAGCAGCAAATAGGCCGGAATATAGAGGTTTACGTTGATGACATGGTCGCCAAAACAAAGCTCGGCGACTCTCATATCCAAGACCTAGCCGAAATCTTCGGACAAATCCGACGATACAATATGAGGTTAAATCCAGAAAAGTGCGCCTTCGGAGTTCAGGGAGGAAAGTTCCTCGGATTCATCCTTACTAGCCGAGGAATTGAAGCAAATCCAGAGAAATGTCAAGCAATACTCGGCATGCAAAGTCCATCCACAGTAAAGGAGGTTCAAAGGCTAACAGGACGATTAGCCGCCCTATCTAGATTTTTACCATGTTTAGCACCTAAATCCTCAAATTTTTTCCAATGTTTGAAAAAGAAAGCAAAACACTTTGAATGGAACCAAGATTGTGAAATGGCTTTCAAAAGCTTAAAAGAATTTCTTTCAAAACCCCCTGTTTTACAAAAACCAAAGTCCGGCGAGCCATTATACATATATTTGTCTATTACTGATGTTGCCATTAGTTCTGCTCTTGTAACAGAAACAGATAAGAACCAACAGCCAGTCTATTTTGTGAGCAAGTCCTTACAGAACGCCGAACTTCGCTACCCAAGGTTGGAAAAGCTCGCCTTAGCCCTAGTATTCTCATCAAGACGCCTCCGACCATATTTCCAGAGCCACACGATCATCGTCAGAACGGGACAACCTTTACGGCAGGTTCTTTCGAAACCCGAGCTGGCAGGAAGACTAATTAAATGGGCCATTGAGTTGTCGGAATTTGACATTCAATATCAGCCAAGAGGGTCGATCAAGTCCCAATACCTAGTTGACTTTGTTGCCGAGCTCACGGAACCATGGTCAGACGCATCAGGTCCAAGGTGGACCTTGTTCGTAGACGGAGCTTCCAATCCTCAAGGCGCTGGCGCTGGAATACTACTCGAAAGCTCGGATGGCATAGTGCTCGAGCATTCCCTCAGATTTTCATTCAAGGCCAGCAATAACCAGTCCGAATACGAGGCCCTCATAGCAGGGCTCAGGTTAGCCACCGATTTACATATCGATAATTTAAAAGTTTACTGCGATTCATTATTAGTCGTTCAACAGGTGAACCACAGTTTTCAAACAAAAGACCCGATCTTATTGAAGTACTTGGATATTGTCCAACAACTACTAAAAAATTTTTCAACAATCCACATTATTCACATACCTAGGGAGCAAAACCATAGGGCGGATATTTTGTCAAAATTAGCAACCACACAAGCCCACACCACTACTATTTTACAGTCAACTCTAGATAAGCTGAGCATTGA
The DNA here is from genome assembly GCF_000816755.2 of Arachis ipaensis. Taxonomy (NCBI): domain Eukaryota; kingdom Viridiplantae; phylum Streptophyta; class Magnoliopsida; order Fabales; family Fabaceae; genus Arachis; species Arachis ipaensis. Next base: position 137,859,249 of record NC_029793.2, read on the forward strand.
TGCACTTAATGTTCTAAACATAGTTAATAAAGATAGTTGGCAACACCCTTACATTCAGTACCTCCGTTCTGGATCCATTCCGAAAGATATTGAAAATAAAGGCAAATTCAGAAGACAAGCCTCCTATTATACATTGTTAAATGATAATCTGTATAGGCGAGGATACTCTCGACCTTTGTTAAAATGTTTGAACAGGGTAGAGGCCGACCTTGTCTTATCCGAGGCTCACGAAGGCATTTGTGGAATACACTCTGGAGCTCGAAGCCTGTCACAGAAAATTCTTCGAGCCGGCTTTTACTGGCCAACGATATGGGAAGATAGCAAACACAAGGTCAGAACATGCGATAATTGTCAGAAGCATTCGCCGACCATTCATCTACCAGCAGAGCATCTTCATCATTCAACGGTAAGCTGGCCATTTGACAAATGGGGAATAGATATTCTAGGACCATTCCCTACTGCTCCAAGACATGTAAAATATTTGGTAGTTGCAATTGATTATTTTTCCAAATGGATCGAGGCACAACCTTTAGCAAAAATCACATCAGCACAAATGATAAGCTTCGTTTGGAAAAGCATAATATGCAGATTTGGTATACCAAGTCACATTACAACTGACAATGGTCGTCAGTTTATCGACCAAAGTTTTAAAGCTTTTTTGCAGAATCTAAAAATAAAACAACATTTTTCTTCCGTCGAACATCCACAGTCCAATGGGTTAGCAGAAGCTGCTAATAAGGTCATTCTCCAGGCTTTGCGAAAAAAGCTCGACAGTGCAAAAGGGTTATGGGCCGAGCTTGTCCCAGAAGTATTATGGGCGTATAATACTACAGCTCATTCAACAACAAAGGAAACCCCATTTCGTTTGGTCTATGGATCTGAAGCCATGATCCCTATAGAAGTGTCACAGGGCTCAATGCGGACGTTAGCTAAAGAACACGATCAAGCTCGGCAAACAGAGCTCGACTTAATCGAAGAAATACGAGAAACAGCAGCCATTCGGCACCGAGCATTACAGCAGCAACTTAGCCGACGATATGGGCAAAAGGTGATCCCAAGATCCTTCAGCACTGGTGATTTAGTACTCAGAAAAACAGAGCAAGCTCGCCGACCTCCCTCCCATGGGAAGCTCGCCACAGCATGGGATGGTCCGTACAGAATATCCGAAGTCCTCGGCAGAGGAGCATACAAGTTGGAAGACATAAATGGCACTAAACTCCCTAGCACATGGAACGTCGGGTCCCTGAAGCGATATTACAGTTAGTAAAACAGCAGCCCAGTACTCTTTTTCCTACCATGAGAATTTTTTCCAAAGGGTTTTTGCTCGTGAAGGTTTTAATGAGGCTGGCTTACCTTGAACAATTAAGATATTTTACAGGTACTGCTGTTTATAAAATGTAATTTTTATTTTATTTCATACACACTCATTAAGCAGATCACTCATTCCCCGAAAGGGACTTATTCCACGCAACGATACACTCCTTTAAAGGAGAAACCGATGATATCTAAAGTCGCATTACTACAATAACGAATGCGCAAATAACATAACCATAACTGTCATTCAAGCCATCTAAGGGCAACAAAATACATGATTGGGAAACAGACAACCCTAATCAAAGCAGTTTTTCACAAATAAGTACTTAAGTACAAAATACTAATGTTCAGCAAAAGAAACCAAATTTTTGCTTTGAACAGTTAAACCTTTCAGATATGCAACAAAAAGCAAGTTACTAAAGCTACACAAAGAAAATATCAGTCAACCAAATTATCGTCTCCCTCCTCACCAGTCTCTTCGTCATCGACGAGTTTACCATCCGAATTATCTTGCCAGGATCCATAGCTGAAAAATCTTCATCCGGAAACAGAAACCTTGCTTGATTAACAGCTCGTTGAAACCCCTCAGCAAAAGCATCCAAAATATCACCTTCCTTACGACTCTCAAGCTCTTTCATCTTCGCCGACACCTCGATAACTTGATCACTCAAACTCGTCAAGTCATTTTCTTTTTTCTTCAGCAAACTAGAAATCTCTTCATGACATTCTTTTTCCGCTTTCAAATCAGTCTCAACCTCAGATAACCTTTTTTTCAAATCACTTACATTCGTTTCCTTCAGCAAAAGTTGCTCCTTTAACTCGGCAACTCGGGAGGCCTCACCAATCGACTTCCTATGTTTTTTCTCCTGACTCCGCCCAATGCTAGCTAGCCGAAAACCTAGTACCTAATATTCACAATTCAGTGTTCAGCCCTCAAACACATTTAAAAAAAAAAGAGAGAAGAAACAGAAAAAGAAACCTGTAGAAACTGATCAACCCCTATATCCCCAGCCTCCTCCACTCGCCTAATATCTGTCACAGTCTGAACGACTTCATCGGCCACAATGTTGAAGGGAAACTTCTTGTTCCACACTGACGAACTCTCCCCCTCCTCTTCAAATAGGTGTAGCCTCTCCTGCTTTGTCAAAAAGTTTGATAAATCTTCCAACTGAACGCTTTCGTCCTTACCTTGTACATCATCTGGCAGAGCTGACTCTGACTTCCTTTTTTTAAAAACAATCGCCTTCTTCCTCGGCGGGGCTGATTAACTTCGGCACCTCCATCAGCCTTGTCTTGATTGGACGACGATCCCTCAAAGTTTTTGGTCTTAAATCGAGACCTCAGGCTAGATGCAGTTACCCCGGGAAAATTACCAGCTGCGACATTAAAGCATTATTTGGTCAATTCATCAACAAATGTTAAAACCAACAAACAGTCTTTTCAACGTCTTACCAAAATATTTTATAACCGAACTCTTATCTTCTTCCCAAGGAAGCAGATCCGAAACCGAAATTAAACCACCTTTATCAACCATCTCTATCAGAAACGAAATTATACATTCATTTTGACTGTTTATGAACTCGGGACCTAGTATGTGTTGCGGGTGGCAACACCAGTATATGGAAAATTTTTCCCCCAAATGCTCGTCAATGTAAAATGGAAATTCCTCATCAGCCGATTTTACTTTCAGAAACATTTCTTTGAAATCTTTAAACGACGATTTATAAAGCTTGAAAACAGAAAAACCCGGTGTACTATTCAGATTAATCCACAGACCTTTCCATACCCCTTTAGCTTGAAATAAGCAAAAAAACAGTTCTAAATCTGCTTCAATTTCAAGAAAATCCATCAAAGCTTGAAAACACCTGATAAAAGCCCAGCCATTTGGGTGTATTTGAGAGGGAGCGCAATTCATTTGTTTCAACACATTACATTCAAAACTAGTGAAAGGAAGCTTCACTCGCAACTCCTCCATGACACAACTATACATATAAAAACTTTCAAAATCATTTTATCTATGAAAAACACGATCAGACCAACTGCATGGCAGCAGTTCCACCCGAAACCCAGCCCTAACTATCCTACCCAGATTTACCCTATTGACACTCTCAATATCAGAAAACAATGAACCCCGTATGTGAACGTCTCTCTCAACCCAGCTATAATCCTCATTGTTTTCAACTTGAGGTAACAATTTTTTCTTTTTATCACCCATTCTCAGTGAAAGATTAGAAGCATTAGAGGAAAAGAAGGTTTACTAACCTCTGGTACTCATGCTTCTATGAAAACCTGATGCTTCCCACTTAAACAGAATAGCAAAGGAACCAACCTTCATCCGAAGCCACTAATTAAATGAACTTTTCAGTTCCATGAATTAATCTACACCGTTTACCTAAAACCCACTTAGAACGGTTATGGAACAACTTGGAAAGTTGAACCCAGTCATAATAATGACTACGCACAAGACCCAATAAAACAAACCGTTTCATAATAACTTCACACTTCTCTATTTATAAAAAGTATTTCTGAGTGAACCACGTTGACCTGGGGCTCCATACACCGAGCTATAACTCGTCAAAAAGCTCAACCCGTCTCCTCAAGACCAGGCTAAGCTTGGGGGCTGTGATATGACCAGTAAGATCGGTTACGAATTATAAGCTCGGTAACGCACCCACAATAATAGCCGAGCATTCGCAATGATCGGCATTTATTTACATAACGTCGGACATATGATTAATTTTCTCCCCAGACGTTACGACCTAGAAACAACAGTCATCCCTATCCGAACAAATATAAAAGCAAGAGACAGGAACAAAAGAGGTATGCAATCTCTCTAAGAAAAAGTCTTCATATATATTCTCTTATTGACTTGAGCGTTGGAGTGCCTTTGCAGGTACCCACCTCTCCCACTCTTCCTTTGCCGACGAAATTTGGATCGCGCCTTAGAAATTTACCGACCTTACCAGAAGGACGACTTATACCTCGACTCAAGCTGGTAAGAACATTAACTAATATATAAAATTATATTAAACTTTTTAATTTTAATAAACACAAACCATACTTTAGATATCTACTCAAAATGCTGCAATCTTCAATGTTAACTTGCGTGCGTCGTTGAAATTCAATGAATCTCTGAGCAACTGAGATAATCGGTTATTAGCATAAAGCTTCACAAATAAACGAAGTCCATTTTTTCTTTGAACGTCAGACATAAAATAAATAGGAATTGAAACATCGTCTTCACAATTTCTAAATAGAGAATGCATTTAAATAATTTTAAGTGATATGATATTGATAAGACCTCTTAATAAAATTTGACTCTTTTAAAGAATTAAAAAAGTTGTTAGACATATTATTAGAAGGTCCAATCCTATCTCTACTCTAATAAATAAATAATAATAATGCTAGGTACAATCCTTCACATGATGGATGAACAAATCCGGTCAACAACTCGGTTCATAAACAGCTAGTCTTTCATTAATGATTTTCGGTTTTATGGTAATTAATTGGCTTTAATAATTTTTCAGTGAGGGGTTTTGACCTAGACTTTGATACATATGAAGCCTAACTTATGAATTATATGTAGCTTAATTAACAATTATGAAGTTGTAACAAATTATTTGCTCCAATTAAAAAATAAAAAAAAAATTGCCAATATATGCAAATGCTGCATTTTACCGATGAAGTCTGAATTCTACTATCTATTTTGTCTTTATGTTTTATTCTTTAAAAAAAAAAGACAGATAGATCCTAACTTTTTAAATTTTTGACAAATACATCTTTGACAAAATTTAAATACAAAAAAGTTTCTGACTTTAATAAATGGAGGACAATTTAGCCTTCTGTCTATTTGCCTCTCATACACCAAACGGAACTGGCTGACGTGGCTAAAACGGTGTCCAGGTGTCTGTTACGGTACCACGCTGGAAGGAGAATAAAGTTCGAAGGACAAATAAGTCATTGACGTCATTTTACAAATAAAGTTCGAAAGATAAATAGGTCATTGAGAATTTTTTTTTCATTATGCTTCTATTATGCTTCTATTATGAGAATTTAGTTTATAAAATTATGCTTGTATTTTGAAATCTAGTTAACTTGTTGTATTTTACAATTTAAATTATTTGTATTAAAATTGCAGAAATTGAGCTTGTTCTGTTTCTACTTTTTTTCTTAAATTGCATTAGTTCAGATTTAGTGCATTTGTGTATTATATTAGAATTTGTTAAATTGCATTAGTTCAGTTTTCATCATACTAGTGGCATTAGTTAGCATCATTTCATTTATGCATCAAGTTAGTATTAGTTCATTTGTGCATCATTCATGTATTAAGTTAGCATTAGTGCATTTGTGTATTATATTAGAACTAGTATTTTTATCAATAATAACATTACGAGAATAAATTTTTTTTAAAATTATAGTTCACTTTGTTCTAACAGTATAAATTATGCATGACACAAAAGATTTATAAAATTAAACTACTTTTACAAAAAAGTCGTAAGTTGACAAAAGTTTCTGACTAAGAAGATCAAGATATCTGCAGATAAAAAATTAAATAATAAGATAGTAGAGAGAAATATAAAAATGGAGAGAGGTAGATGAGAGAATTTAAGAAAAAAGTTTATTAATTTTAAAAAAAAAAATTTTGAAGGACCTATTTGTTCTTCGAACTTTATTCTCCTTTCAGCGTGGCACCGTAACGAACACCTGGACATCGATTCAGCCACGTCAGCCAGTTCTATTTTGTGTATAAAAAGCAAATAAAGAGAATGACTAAATTGTCCTCCGTTTATTAAAATCAGAGACTATTTTGTATTTAAATTTTATCAAAAATATATTTGTCAAAAATTTAAAAAATCTGGCATCTATCTGTCTTTTTTCCATTCCTTTAATAGGTTAGGCTGGGTTCTCAAACATGAATGAATACTATCAAGTATATATGCAATATCAGTTAGAAAACTTCTAATGTTGATATATCAATTGTATATCGTCACCTAACATATAATTCAATTAACTTTCTTGAAAAATGTATTGGTGTCGCTATTTTACTTAATTTCCTCATCCATTAGCTTGATCAATACACTACGGAGCTAAACCCCATTAAATTCTTCATTTTTCAAATAAATATGGTCCCGAACCGGGGTACGTAAACTTTTTGAACTCCTTCGTAAGGCCATAACACATTAACACATAATTGTGGAGTCACTTGTTTTCTACGGTAGAAGATATAATTATTTACGTATTTTGTTTTATTAGTTTAAATTTTTACCAAAACTTATTTTAGTATTTGTTAATTTAAAAAAAAATTAGTATAAGGCAAATAAAAAAAATACAAAAATAAATACGCAAATTAAAAAAAAAAAAGACTTTTATATAAAACTCAAAGTGAATTAAATCGATTCATGAATTAACTCGAATTTGACTTATTTACAGCTCAATAAACCGAGCTCATGAATTTATGAGCCAAATTTAATTAATTCGGAATTTGAGCTCATATATTAAGAGTTTGTTTAGCGCCATTCTCGTTAAAGATATGTTTTTAAATGATATTTTTTTAAAAGATATTTTACAAAAGTAAAAGTGATTTTATGTTTGGATATCTCATGTAAAAAGATTTTTTTATTTATCAATTATGTTTGAATAAAATAAGATAAAAGTACTTTTTTGTTCATTTATTATGTGAAAAACATCTTTTTTTAAGAAAAAATATCTTTTAAAAAAAGAGGTAAATTGTAACTTCTCAAAAAAATATTTTTATTTTTATTTTTCTAATACTTTTATTTTTACTATTAGAAATTTGCTAAACACACTAAATTTTTTTATTATTAAAAAAATATTTTTTTTATCGATTTAATAGCGTCCAAATTTTATACTTTTAATTTATAGTAATAATATATAATGGAAAAGTCTAGGGGCCAGCAACTTTGTTAAATTTTGACCAGCATATAACCAGCAAAGAAAAGTGAACCGTTGGATGAAAGCTCACACTAATCTCACACCATTAAAATCATTATTGATGGCTATTTGATGGCTAAAAATCACAAAAATTGCTAGCCCCTTAACATTCCTCATATATAATTTTACATATGTAAATAATTTTTACATATAATTATGATAGTTAATATAAATTATAATTAATAAACAGATTTTTCTGATGTTTTTATGTTAAAACGGTTTATGTATTGCAATGTGTTCCTTGTAGAACTGGCCGGTCCGGTTCAACCGGATTTTATGAATGACCCGTCTGGTCCGGTTCAATCTGATTTTCTGAAAAAACCGGCCGATCCGCTTCAATCTGATTTTTTGAATGAATTGGCCTTTTCGGTGCAATCTGATTGTATAAATGAACCGGCCGGTCCGGTCCAATTGGGTTGTATACATGAACCGGCCGGTCCGGTTCAATCTATTATTCGAAATGAACCGTCCGGTCCGGTGCAATCTGATTTTATGAATGAAATGGTCTGTCCGGTTCAAGCTGATTTTATGAATGAACCGGCCGGTCCGGTTCACTCTGATTGTATAACTGAACCGGTCGGTCCGGTTCAATCTGTTTTTCGTAATGAACCGGCCTGGCCTGTGCAATCTGATTTTATGATTGAACCGGCCTTTCCGGTGCAATCTGAATGTATAAATGAACCGGCAGGTTCCGGTCCAATCTGCTTGTATGACTGAACAACAATAATGGGTACATATACAGCACCTGTACCTTACTGCGTACTAAAGGTTAGCAATACCTGAATAGTGTCCGTCAAGTCATAATCATTCCATTTATGTTATTCAAATGCATGTCTAACTAACAACAATAATATAATCATAAAATAAATTTTAATCATCATAAACATAATTATTAATCTGTTCAACATAATTTAAAATAATCTAACTAATACTAACAAATCAGTCGTAATCATTCTATTTATATTCTTCAACTGTGTATCCTAACAACAATCATAATATTGAAATTCTATTTTTTAATAACTATAACTATAAAAAAATTAAAAAAATTCAAAAGAAATTCAAAAAATACTTACATAATCAGGATCACTGAGATAGTGAATAATATGAAGCTCAGATCGATCAACATCTTTAATTTTTAATTTTTTCCCCATCAATGATGCTCCTCCACCATGCAAGCTTTCAGAGAAATGAAGATGAAGGTTTTGGGGGAGAAAGGTTGGTGAGAGTGAAGGAGGGATTCGGATGGTAAGGGAGCAGGGTTCTCCTTTACTAAGTGTGTGATGCCCACCGAATAGGGACTCAAGGGGGAAGCGCCGCGTGTACACTACAGCACTGGAGTCGGACCGTGCGACTACCCAGACCAAAATCGGACGGTCCGTGACGCACGCCAACTCGGAGGGTCCGAGTCCCTCACCAACTTCATCACCATGCACTGGACTCGGACCGTGCGTTTTGTTGCTTGAACTCGGAGGGTCCGAGTCCCACTCCCCCTGACACCACAACCTGGTTACACACCAGCCACCCCCATATCCCTGTGATACCCCAGCCCCGGTCCAATATGAAAATTAAAAAGCGTAACTTATACATACGTGCATTTTAATCATGCAAAATATATCCTTCTTTATCTTCGTCTTCGTCTTTTATTTCTTCTTTTTCATTTCTTCCTCCTCTTCTTCCTCCTTCTTTCAAAAAAAATTATAATCTTAGCGATAATAAACATCTTCCTAAAAGCTTAAATTGATTTTGGGGTTCACCAAGAATCGAACTCTTGACTTTTCGGATCTAGTGCTCTAATACCATGTCATGATACTACTCATCCCAAAAACTTCAACTGATGAAAAAATGTAACACTAATGATTATATCTCTAATACTTCCTAAACTTTCATATTGTATAAATATTCCATTGGCTCTTCGTACTTTCTCTATCTACAAAGACTAAATGTCGTTCACGCCACCACCACCTCAATTGCTACTCTCAATATCGACCTCTCTCACGAATGGGGCCGTCGTCTTATACAGGAACCATCCACCAAAAGCTCTGGACTCTTCCTAAATCTTGAACAAGCCAACCCAAAACAACCATGGCTAGTTACTCCATCGATTTTAGGCATAACTCGTGTGCATTGCACTTCCAATCTTACCACGTTCTTTTTCAATAATTACTGATTTGTTTAATTTGTTAATTATTTTGGTTTAGCAATGGATAACATTTATCATCCCTTCATCATCGAATTTAGTGTGGTCATCCGAGTCAACTACTTTTGGTCTTCTACCCCACACATGCTAGTTGTCACGCTCGGATTGGCTATTCCGCTTTAGCCAACTTAGTCACGGTTCGAATCCCTCTCTTCGAATCCCGCTAGAGAGACAATGAATTATTGAGTTATAAAATGAACATCTCCCATACTATTTAGAATAACCATCCGAGTACTAACGATAATAAACATCTTCCCAAAAGCTTAAACTAATTTTGGAGTTCATCAAGGCTCGAATTCTTGACCTTTTGGATCTAGCACTCTAATACCATGCATGATACCACTCATCCCAAAAATTTCAGCTGATGGAAAAAGGTAACACTAATGATTATATCTCTAAACTTCCATTATACACATTGTATAAATATTCCATTGGCTCCTCGTACTTTTCCTTTATATTTAACACTGTTGACTTTTTAATTATGAAACAATCTTATCCGCGAATAGCCGCTGTAAAAGTTAGCAATTCATCATTATTATGGTTTTAAGTCTAAAGCAGCTTTATTTTGAATTATTGATTTCAGAAAGATTGGTTGATGCCTTAAGGAAGCTCCCTCAGTACAGCAATCGATCTCTAATGTTCTAATGTATACGCTACCCTTAACTCAGAATTCCACTTCATGAATTTCCCTTCCCGTTTAATAATTTCCTTAAATATTAATTTTACTTACTCTATTATTAATTACATAGATGATATTGTACTAGTGTATGTCCCTCATGATTTAACACATGAAAATGAAGCCTCACCGGATATCATTGACTAAAACTAACACACCTTATCACTATCTACACGACTTCATGCATCTTTATTAAATTTCCTCCTCCATAGATATGTATATAAAGCCCTCTCCAGCCTAAATATATTTCCATAACACTGAAGCAACCTATTATTAGCATAGGCAGTTGATCAATATATATAATTTTCATTTCATGAAAATGTTGTTGCTTGGCACTAAGAAAATGTTCCTCCAAATTCTTTGGTGTTTTTCATTGATTAGTCTTAGTTCCCAAACGAGGAGTCATTACAACTTTGTTGTGAGTTATATTACTCCTTGTTAATTATATATTACTCATAACATAATTAAGAATAATATATATTTATAGTAATGGCTGGCTAAGTTGATTATTGTATTCTCACAGGTGAGAGAAGCCCGGTACACAAGACTGTGTTCCACAAAGAGCATTTTGACGGTGAATGGAAAATTTCCAGGGCCAGCTATAAAAGTCTACAAGGGTGACACAATCTATGTTAATGTTCACAACAGGGGAAAAAACAACATCACTATCCACTGGTATTTTATTTTTCTCTTTCCTTCTTATAAATTTTGATGATATCACAAGAAAAAACCAACAATTTACTCCCTCCTTTCTTAAATGTGAATCTTTTAATAAAACATAAAAGGCATTCTAAATTAATTCTCATTACAAAAATTCAATACAAAAAAAATTATTACATTAGGAAATAGTAATATATGTGAATATGTAGATGAGTAGTGAACAAGAGCATCTAAATCATTTAAATTTTGCTTCATAAAAAATACAGTATTTAATTAATTTATGTGATAAAATTACTTCTCTTAAAAATTTAAACCGTCACATAAAATTATACGAATTTTTTTTAACATGATTTCTTTCTTTTTTTTTTTTAATTGTCTTCGTATTAAAATCT
>NC_029793.2:137870550-137880166 GCF_000816755.2 Arachis ipaensis
ACCTTATAGTAATTTAAACTAGTCGATATAAGTGAGCATATATTATATCTATCTAGGAATATAATATTGGATAAATATTTTAAAAAGGTTAAATTTAAGTAGGTTAATTACTTATACATATATTGGCAGGCATGGAGTGAAACAACCAAGAAATCCATGGACAGATGGTCCTGAATACATAACTCAATGTCCCATTCAACCAGGAAGGAGTTTCAGACAAAAGATAGTATTTTCAACAGAAGAAGGGACCTTATGGTGGCATGCTCATAGTGATTGGTCAAGAGCCACCGTCCATGGCCCAATCTATATCTATCCAAAGAAGAATAGTAGTGGCTATCCTTTTCCCAAACCTCAGTATGAGGTCCCCATCATACTTGGTATAATCCTATACCTTTGTCTTGTCCTTCTCAATTTTGCCAATTCAGATATATAACTTCTGTTTTTTGTCCATGATGAATGCTTGCCCCTACCGGGTAATAATTCTCTTATTAGTTTGTTAATTATTGAGAGAAAATTTTAATTATTGTTTAAATGTTTATATATATTATTTAATTTTTTACTTCTTTTAATATTTAAAAAGAGTATTTTAATTATTATTCTTGTAATATTGTATGTGGACAAAAGCATCACTATCTTAATTAAATATATGATTATTTTAAGGTATTAATAAAAGTTTGTATTTATTTTTACTTAATTTATCATTTAAAAGAATGCTTAAAAGGAATTAATAATGATATACCGTTACTCTTGCAAGGTGTAACATAACTATACCCACAAGAAAAAATCTTTACACCTAACAAAAATTCAAAAATTTCCTTTATTATTATTTAATGTGTATTTGGATATAATTTTTGGTAAAGTAAAAACGGTTATCATAAATTTAAAACGCAAGAGTAAAAAGAATAAATCAAATAATGTTATTTATCTAAAAAATGTTTTTTTTTTAACATCAAATGACGAGAGATATCTAATAAATCAAGTAAGATGTTATATAATTTTATTAGATATAACTATTTGGGTATTTTCTCTTAAGTATTATTAATTTAACTTTTTGAAAAAAAAATAATTTTATAACATGATATCAGAATTTTAATAATTTAAAGGTCTAGAGTATAAATTTCGCTAATAATTTAATCTTGACAGATTCATTGCGTCCGATGATAATTTTTGTCAGATTTAACAACAAAATATGATTAATATAAAAATAAAATTTGATAAATGTTATCGACAAAATTTTTTTAATGGTACTCAACATTGTTTTTTGATAGAGTGTGTTCATCAGGTTTATTTATCCTATACATGCGTACATATTTAAATAATTAGACTTAATTAATTATCTATACATACACTTTGACATGCATATATAGGAGAGTGGTGGAAGAGTGATCTCAACAAGGTCTTCACACAATTTATTAAAAGTGGAGGAGCGCCAAACAATTCTGATGCCGTCACCATTAATGGCCAACCTGGAGATCTCTATAATTGCTCACAATCTGGTACACATCAAAATTTCCCTTCACATGCAATCATTAACACAACTACTATAGTATATATACTTTACTATCTCTATCACTAACAAAAAAAAAAAAACTTTGTAATTAAATACATTAATCAAAATGTAAGTATTAGAAATATATTACAGTGAAAACTCAAGTGTAGTCGATTTCATGTGAAATTGATAGGTGAAAGTCGTTAGATGAAACTTTAGTCAAATCAGTCAAATCATTTAATGGCTCTCAATTATCAACTTCACGTGAAATCGACTGCACCTGAATTTCCACCATATATTATTCATGTTTCTTCTTTTATTAATTTAAACTTTTAGAAAAAATATATGATAAGAATAAGTAATGTTAAAACAAAAGGGAGTACTATATATAAATATATAATTTTATTCCTTAATTAAGAGTTAACACCAAATCCCCGATGTAATTTGAATTTTCAGGGACATTCAAGTTAAATGTAGAGCATGGCAAGACCTACCATCTGCGCATAATTAATGCGGCAATGAATCTGATCCTGTTTTTCTCGGTCTCGAAACACAACCTAACACTGTTTGCTCATGATGCAATGTACACAAAGGAATTAACAACTTCTTACATTTGCATAGCTCCTGGTCAAACAATGGATGTATTATTGCATGCAAACCAAAACCCTAACAACAAATATTACATGGCTGCAAGGGCTTATTCCACTGGGGTTGGAGTTCCATTTGATAACTCCACAACCACAGCTATAATCCAATACAATAATAATAATGAAAATTCAACTCCTTCCTTTCCTTTTCTTCCAAGCCCTAATGACACAAAATCAGCTTTTGCTTTCATTAGAAGCATTAGGGGCTACCCTGAAGAAAACCCTTTTACATGCCCTTTAAATATCAAAACTCACATAGTTACCACAATTTCTGTGAACACTTTTCCATGCCCTAGAGGCCGATCACCGTCATCATGCCAAGCACCGAATTCGACGATTTTCGCCGCCAGCATGAACAACATAAGCTTTGTAACCCCACGCACTGATATCCTGGAAGCCTACTACTACCACATCAATGGAGTCTATAGAAAGGGTTTTCCGAGTTTCCCGCCATATGTGTTCAACTTCACTGGGGATTTCTTGCCTCTTGAACTCAACATACCAAAGAGAGGAACAAAGGTTAAGGTTTTGAAGTACGGTTCAACGGTGGAGGTTGTTTTCCAAGGGACCAACTTGGTTGCTGGCATAGACCATCCAATGCATATACATGGATTCAGTTTTCATGTTATTGGTTATGGTTTTGGGAATTTCAACAGGAGCAGGGACCCCAAGAATTATAATCTTGTTGATCCTCCTCTTCAGAATACTGTCATTGTGCCCATTAAAGGCTGGGCTGCCATTAGGTTTAGGGCTACCAACCCTGGTAAGTACCATGTGAAAAATCTATTTACGAATAGGTAGAAACTGAGGTGCAATTAACTTAATTGATATGAAATTGATAGTTAAAAATTGTTAAATAATTTAATAGGTTTGACTAAATTATCGCTCTCGACTATCAATTCATATGAAATTAACTGCACTTGAATTTTCATCTTACGAATATACCTTTTTCTATTGGCTGAAGTATTTGCAATTTTATAATATAATGTTAAAATTTTTGTAACAAAAAATTTAGAGAATTCGATCTTTATTATCGAGAAAAAAATAAAGTTCATCAATAATCACGTTTTAATTTAAAAAAAAAAATGTTTGCGTGAAAGAATGTGTTTGATATAATCTTTTGTATATTTCTTTTCATTAATTTAAAATTTTAGGATAAATAATTTGTGTGACAGATATTAATAAATTGTATTGTTTGAATTTCAGGAGTGTGGTTAATGCATTGCCACCTTGACCGGCACCTCTCTTGGGGCATGGAGACAGTGTTTATTGTGAAGAATGGCAAAGCCTCAAATGAAACATTACCACCTCCACCACCAGACATGCCTCCATGTTAAAGAGTATATATTCTTGAACAACCTTTGAATATTATCGAATGTAGTAGTTATACCTAGCTAGCTACTTTAAATTGGTATCTATCAAAATTAAGCAATCTTTTAATTTACTTTTGGCTCCTTTATGAGACTTCAATTTATATGTTGTACTAGTATACATACGTACAATAATGCCCTTTTTATAATTTCTTTCAAATACTTACACTATATCTCATCTTTCTTTTTTATCAGGGAGCGTGAAAAGGAAGACCGTAAAAAATCTACAATCTTTACACATTACTAGTACTAGCTAGTATATATTAATTTTTTTTTTTTTTTTATATGGCTTTGTGGGGAAGGGGAAAGAGAGACAGAATAATACCCTTGAAATGAAAACAATCCGCGGCCGAACTCTGATCTGTGTTAGCAGTGTAAATGAGTTATGGTTTGGAGTAATTTGAATTGTATTTGATTTGGACCAATTTCTGTTACAATTAGATGTGAAATGAAATACATTATTTCATTTTGTTGAATATTCTTTACTTTACTTTACGTCACGATAACATGCAAAGTGATTCAATTTTGGATCGCATCGTCCAATAAGAAAATAATATATATCAAATCTAGATTGATTTTATTGCCAAAAATCATTGCAACCACTTTTAATTTGATCGATGTAAAAGATCTAGATTTTACATTATTTGTGGTATATATTATTTTATGGCTTTTTCCCTAAAAGTTGACTATATTATTATACATTTCCATTTGCCTCCCTATTAATAAACAAGAATTAAACATATATTAGCTCTCTTAATAAACGAAATTTACTAATATACCTTTTTCATTTTTCATTTTTCTTTTGGTGCCATGACCCATTAATCCTACTACTTGCACTAAGCAGATATCAACTGTATATTTGACTTTATCCAAATAAAATACCAACAAGTATTTGAAATCCTATATTATTGTTATAATATTCATTTATAATTCCCCTTTGTTGAAAATCAACTAGAGAAACTGCTAAACGAACAAATAATAATTCCATGGGCGCGGCTTCTTAAAAGTTAAAAAGAAACATTCCTATAAAATAATAAGAAAATTCCTTATCATCGTATGCAAAGTCAAAATTGACCTTTTCATTATTTAGTTAGTTCTTATGATTATTTGGATAAAGAAGCTACACGTGACACATCAGGTTCTTTTTGTATCGCGTTAATTTTTCATATTAGAGCCGCAACATTTTGTCCTCTTAGTAATTACGACTTGGCAACAAAGCTCACGTCACGTGCTATATATACTATTCCAATTATATTCTCTTACGCGTAATCAAAGCTTTGTCAAAGTCACCACTATATATAAAATACATGCATATATACCCCTCTCTTCCAAACAAATTCATATCAAAGCATCAAACGCAAAAAAACCATTAGCATATCAACATTCTTTATTTATTTATCTATAATATTATAAACTCATATTTTAATTTAGATCAAGCATTTTGTCATCATAGATAAGAGATTCTCAATGAAAATCCTCACTAGCTTAGGAATATTATTGTTTCTCAATGTCATTCTAGTTACTTGCCAAGCAATGCGGCACCATAAGTTTGTGGTAAGTATTGGGGCTTAATTATTTAGGGTAATTATCTAAATCAATTTTTAAAAATTTTAATATTAAATATTTTAGTCGAAACGACGGTTTTAAAATATTTAATTATCTAATATTTA
This sequence comes from Arachis ipaensis, assembly GCF_000816755.2. Classification (NCBI taxonomy): domain Eukaryota; kingdom Viridiplantae; phylum Streptophyta; class Magnoliopsida; order Fabales; family Fabaceae; genus Arachis; species Arachis ipaensis. Next base: position 137,875,727 of record NC_029793.2, read on the forward strand.
TTTTCGTTAGGTAGTATAGTTTTTCTTTAATTTGATCTAATTATATCCATCCATGCCTATTATTATTATAAATAAAGTAAAAAACTAAAGCATATAAAAAATTGCAGGTGAGAGATGCTTCCTTCACAAAGCTTTGCAGCACAAAAAATATCTTAACAGTAAATGGAGAATTTCCAGGGCCAACATTGTATGTTACAAAAGGAGAAAGCATAATTGTTGATGTGTATAACAGAGCTAACTATAACATCACCATTCACTGGCATGGAGTGAACCAACCAAGATATCCATGGTCTGATGGCCCTGAATTCATCACTCAATGTCCCATTCAACCTGGTGGTTTGTTCTCTCAAAAGGTTATCTTTTCTGAAGAGGAAGGCACACTTTGGTGGCATGCTCACAGTGATTGGTCTCGTGCTACTGTTCACGGTGCTATTGTCATTAAACCCAAGCCTGGAAATACATATCCATTTCCAAAACCACACAAAGAGGTCCCCATTGTACTAGGTATATACTTATGTCTTTTATTTGATTTCATCACTTTATGTTTTATAATTACTTTTCTAATTGTTAGAGTTTGAAATTTATTAGGTGAATGGTGGAAGGAAGACATTGTCCAAGTTTTCAATAACTTTGAAACGGGGGGAGGAGATCCCGTTGTTTCAGATGCTTATACTATCAATGGCCAACCTGGTGATCTTTATAATTGCTCAAACAAAGGTATGTTAATTATAATAACACTTTATAATTTTCATTTATGTTACTTTGTGTTACTAGGTGGAAGTCAATTTTAACCTGTGACTAATATTATTCTAAGTCTTATTTTTAATTTGATTAGACTAATTCTTAAAATAACTTAGATGTGTAGCATTAGTCTTTTTCGTTCATGTTACTTGTGTTACTACCTGAAAGTCAATTTTGTTTAGCCAACGTCAGTTAACTTTTCAATTTGAATTTATTGGTTGCAGAAACCTTCAAAGTAAATGTGGAACATGGCAAGACATATCTTCTGAGAATGGTGCATGCTGGAATGCAAGACCTTCTCTTCTTTGGAATTGCGAAGCACCAATTGACAGTGGTGGGAAGCGATGGAAGCTATGTGAAGCCATTCAAAGTGGATTACATAACAATATCACCAGGTCAAACCATGGATGTGTTGCTTGAAGCTAATCAACCTTTGGATCGTTATTACATGGCTGCCAAAGTGTATTCAAGTGCTTCCAATGTTGCATTTGACAACACAACCACCACAGCCATTCTGCAATACAAAAAGGGAAAACACATTATTCCATCATTTTCATCAAGAACCCCTCACATGCCTTCACTTCCATCTTCCAATGACACCAATGCATCTATCAACATGATAAGTCAAATGAGAAGCTTAGCAGATGAAGCACATCCAATTGACGTGCCATTGAACATAACCACCAACCTGTTCTACACAGTTTCGGTGAATACATTACCATGTTCAACATGCGAAGGTAGTCATATACCAGGGAACCGCCTTGCAGCAAGTGTAAATAACATAAGCTTCCAATTGCCATCGGGAAACAACATTTTGAATGCTTACTATAACCACCTTCAAGGTGTATATACACAAGATTTTCCAGATGTGCCACCAGAACTATTTGATTTCACTGCTTCCAATTTGTCCACATTTCTTAGAACTCCATCGGTAGATACAGAGGTGAAGGTGCTTGAGTATGGGTCCACGGTGGAGCTTGTTCTTCAAGGGACTAATTTGCTGGCTGGTACTGAGCATCCAATGCACTTGCATGGCCATAGTTTCTATGTAGTTGGATGGGGATTCGGAAACTTTGACAAAGACAAAGATCCTCTCACATATAATCTTGTTGATCCTCCTTATCAGAATACCGTCGCTATACCCAAAAATGGATGGGTAACCATAAGATTCAAGACACAAAATCCAGGTGTGTGGTTCATGCATTGCCACTTAGAGCGACATCTGAGTTGGGGAATGGCTATGACTTTCATTGTCAAAAATGGAAAGAATCCTGAAGAGAAGATGTTGCCACCACCACGAGACATGCCACACTGTTAATTCAAGCAACTAACAACAAATTAGATTTGCACATACTCAAAATATTCATTCATTAATACAAAAATTAGATTCATTCTTTTATTAGTTTTTTTATTGCTTCATTCATTCATTAATTTCTATTTGTTATTCTTTTGTTTTATTCTTTTCAATTTGTAAGTCACGTTGCGACCATCATAATAAAAATTGGAAGTAACTGTGTCGTTATATATTGTTCCTTCATTCCAAGATATGGTATATAAGCAGAGAACCCAAAATTAAATCATTGTCATTATCTTGGAATAACACATAATAAAGAGTAGTGAATTGTTGTATTTAATTTCATACCCTAGCTTTAAGGAAAATTTTTAACTTTCAGCGGATAAATAAACTTTTGACATTTTCTGCCACGGGGACTTGATGATTATACTATTAAGCAGATCTAAGGGTAATACGTCAATAGTAAAAAGTCAAAATTCTCTGTTCTCTGTACGAAAGGAAGACCTCACAATTATATTAAGCTTAACCGTAAATGGCCAATTACAAAAGGAAAAAGTCATTGTTGTTGATCTATATATATAACAAGGGTATATAAACTTAGTACTTTGTGATCTCTTTGCTTGTATATACTTAAATGTTAATAATAAGAACCAAAAGAAGAAATATCGGGGAGGAGGGAGACGGGCAGTAGTATGACAAGGGGTGCGAGAGGTGGGGTGATTGAGTGGCGGTGGCATGCATGGCAGTGGGGTCATGGAGGTGATGGGGGAGGTGAAGCTGATGTTGAGGATGACAAAATGATGATGATGATGGGTGGCTGGCTGGCTATGAGAAAAGATGAGGGTGTGTGAGAAGAGAAAAGTTCACGTTTTTTGTGTGATTAAATTTATTTTCAATATGTATTTATATTTCAGCATGTATTTTATACTGGTGGCTGATTTTAGTGTACACGTAGCATAACCCAAATTTTTTATAGGGCAATTTACGTTTTTAAATTGTTTGAACCTCAATTTTACATAAATACATTGTTTCAAAAACGGATACGTAAATACATTGTTTCACTATTTTATATAAACCGCTACTGCCAGTAGCGGTTTACAATTGCACAGAAACCGCTAGTACCAGTCGCAGATTATGTGTATTTTTGGCTGGTCATAAACCGCTGCTGCCAGCAGCGGTTTATGTAGGTTGGTGTGCGTGCGTAAACCGCTGGTGCCTATAGCGGTTTACGTTTAGTATGTGTCAATAGGCTCCCTATATAAACCATGGAGGGGCCAAATGTAGAGAGGTAGAGTTTTATTCACAAATGGATGAGGAGGATAGTATTAAAAAAATACAATACTCAAAGTATTAAATTATATAAATCAAGACTATTTTTTTTATTCTCATCTCTTTTACAATTTATAAATAATAAAATAATTTTTTTAGCCAAAAGTTTACTAAATCATATATTATTTTAGTACTCTGTCAATACTCACTCTTTGATTTGCTATTTAGTCTCATTTTAATAAGAAATATAAATAAAAAATTATTATATGCATATTTATATTTTTTATTTTATTCATCAAAAGTATGATGTTATCACTATTATTTATCCAATCAATCAACTATAAAATACAAATAGTTTTTATTTTTTGGCATAAAACAACAAAGTTGCACAAATAAAAAAATTCATTTAGCTAAATCTCAAATGCAAATAAGCAGCAAAGAACACAACCCATGTTTCAAAGGTCAAACTCTCCTAGTATCTCTTGTATGGTTGATATAAATAAAAGAGAATGAAGTGATTGTTAGGGAGAAAAATATATGATTTAGTGAACTTTTGGCTAAAAATAAATTATTTTATTATTTATAAATTGTAAAAGAGATGAGAATAAAAAAAATAGTCTTGATTTATATAATTTAATACTTTGAGTATTGTATTTTTTTAATACTATCCTCCCCATCCATTTGTGAATAAAACTCTACCTCTCTCTATTTGGCCCCTCTATGGTTTATATAAGGAGTCCATTAACACATACTAAACGTAAACCGCTATAGGCACTAGCGGTTTACGCACGCACACCAACCTACATAAACCGCTGCTGGCAGCAGCGGTTTATGACCAACCAAAAATACACATAATTCGCGGCTGGTACTAGCGGTTTATGACCAACCAAAAATACACATAATCTGTAGTTGGTACTAACGGTTTCTGTGCAATTGTAAACCGCTACTAGCAGTAACGGTTTATATAAAATAGTGAAACAATGTATTTATGTATCCATTTTTAAAACAATATATTTACGTAAAATTGGGGTTCAAACAATTTAAAAACGTAAATTGCCCTTTTTTATACTGACATGGTAAAAAATTAGAAATATAAGTAATTTTAGAAAAAAAATATTTAAACCATAAAAATTATA
>NC_029793.2:137880278-137894208 GCF_000816755.2 Arachis ipaensis
TTCTAGCTAAAATTTATAATTTATAATTTACGTATTATATTGTATTTATATATCAATTTTTAGCAACATATCATAACCATTCTTATGATCCATAAACATAAATTTTTTCTTTGAGCAAAAAAAGACTACAATCTATTTTTTTTTGGGTAATTAAACGAGGGTTAAGCCTATTTTTTTTTATACAAATTTTATTATTAATAAATTTTATGATACAAAGAATGGAAGTACTAATAAAAAGTACACATATTTTGTCTGGATCCATTCCTGCCAACAGTATAATTCTAATGCTAGCTGGTGGTAGGTCCAAAAAGTGGTATCTTAAAGATACCCTTAAACTATCTTTGGCTAACTCATCAGCCCCTCTATTTCCCTCTCTGTACACATGTGATTGTGAGAGTTTGACAATCCAGTCTCTGCTTAGTAGGATCTTTATTCTTTTAACCAAGCTTTCAAGATGTGCACCTCTATGTTTGTCATCGCTCACATGGTCGTAGTAGAATCAGCTTCCAGAATGATTCTACGAAAACCTAGCTCCCACGCCATACTCAAACCATGAAACATTCCCCGGAGTTCTGCTTGAACGGCAGAGCAATGTCTCATCTTAGCCATAAAACCTGCAACCCATCTATCTGTGTGGTCTCTAAGACCATCTCCAATAGGGAATTCATCCCAATTTCATAAAAAGTAACTCCACATAAATTTTTACGTCATAAACAATAAATAAGAACCGAAAGCATCTTTATCTTCTCCATTAGGAGGAACTAACTTTAGTCTCTGTTATGGTCCTACTTAATTAATTAATTAAAATACTTGAAATTAATGTAATTAATTTTTTTAATAATATAATTTAAAAATTTAAATTTAAAAATAATTCACTATTAAAAGATATTAATATTAAATAAATTTATATATAACAATAATACACAATATATAATTCGGAATTACACTAATTTGTAAAATTACTTAATACAAAGAAAAACATAATTAAACTCTATAGTTGACGACAAGCATTGTGAAATTGTCATGTGTTTAATCAAGTCCTCTTTCAATTGTCTATGCTGCTGCCTATTTCGAAGTTGGGCATTTCTTTGGAGAAATTGATGGTATGGTGCAAAATCTTCTTCTCCCAACTGAGGTTGTGATAAGCCATTTCAACATCATCAAACTCTAAGCCTTGAGCAAAATTTTCTGCATAAGTGTCTCTTTCATCTTCAACAATCATATTATGCAATATAATACAAGCTCTCATTATGTTGGCAAGCTTCTTCTTTTTCCAAAAACGAGCTGAACCACGTATAATTGCAAAGCGTGCTTGCAACACTCCGAATGCTCGTTCCACATCTTTTCTTTGCCCTTCTTGGTATTGTGCAAATAACTTGCGTTTCTCCCCTTGTGGCTTTGAGATTGATTTGACAAATGTGGCACATTCAGGATAAATACCATCTGCTAAATAGTATCCCATTGTATAATTATTACCATTAATAGTATAATTTACCTCTGAAGCACGATCATTTAGAATATCATCAAACACTGGAGAACGATCTAACACGTTGATATCGTTATTTGAACCAGAAACTCCAAAGAACGCATGCCATATCCAAAGGTCTGAAGATGCTACAACCTCAAGTACTATGGTTGCAACCCCACGATAACCACTCATGTATATACCTTTTCACGCCTTTGGACAATTTTTTCATTGCCAATGCATGCAGTCAATGCTACCCAACATGCCAGAGAAGCCACAACCCTCCGCCATTTGTAGCAGGCGTTGTATGTCATTTGGATTGGGTTTTCACAAGTATTCATCCTCGAACACCGAAATGACACCTTCAACAAATTTTTTCAAGCATTCAATTGTAGTGCTCTCCCCTATGCGCACATAATCATCAACAGCATCAGCTGCTACGCCATATGCTAACATCCGTATCGCAGCGGTACATTTCTAGAGTGGCGACAAGCCTCTTCTTTCAGTTGCATCAACCCTCTCTTGGAAATACGGATAGACGTCTGAGAGAGCGTCTACTATCCGAAGGAACACATGTCTTCTCATTCGAAATCTCCGTCGAAAAATGTCAGCATTATACACCGGATCATCTGCAAAGTAATCTTGGAAAAGGCGATCATGTTCTACTTCTCGATCTCTGTTGATCCATCTACGAGTAATTGGGATAGAGCTTCTATCGATATCTTATTCTTCTGAATCTTCGAGTAAATATTCATCGATCCAATTATCTATGAGTGTGTTATCTTGCCGTCTTCTTTTTCCATACAAAGCCTCATTAAACATATCATCAAAATTTCTAGCCATATCTAGAAATGTAATTTTTAGTTCTCTTTCGAGGTGAGAAAGTAGAGTTGAAGTGGAGTTGCGGAGTCATTGATAGTTGATATTTATAAGTGTGTCTGCAGTAAGTACCTTAACGGCTAATTAACGGCTAGTTCTGCAACGGCTAGTTCTGCAACGGCTAGTTTTGCAATGGCTAATTTTGCAACGGCTAGTTTTGCAACGGCTAGTTTTCCTTAACGGCTACTTAACGGCTAATTAACGGCTAGTTTTGCAACGGTCACTTTCATGAACAATAACGACACAATAATATTGACTAATTTAAAAACTTACATCAGAAATAAATAAAACAAACTACATCACATATCAGTAATACGCAATAAAAATAAGAACATACTACATAACTCTACGAATATAAGGAACCATTAAGTAAACCACTTGGCGATTATTTTCTCACATGCAATCTCATGAAGAGCTCGTCGTTTTTCACTCATTGTAGACGTGTCATCATTAAGTATTTGCATATCCATCTCACTTTCCCTTTCCTTGGCCATCCTTTCCATTTTCCTTTCTTTTGCTTTTATCTCCATTTCTTTAATATACCTCTGAGTTTGTAATTCTTGTTCTTTTATTGCCGCTTGAATTTGTAACTCCTTCTCTTTGATTGCCATCATCTTTGCTCTATGTTCCTTCTCCTCTTCTCTTTCTTTTTCCCTTTCCATTAGTTCATTTTCTCTAACATTCTTAACATCTTTGATAGAGATAATTTTTTGACAACCGATTATTTTCTTTCGCTAAAATCTTCAGACATCTGTGCTTTTTCCTTACCTTTTCGCTTGCTCTTCTTTGATCCTTGTGGGCGAACGGAAGAGTCCACACCGGGTTCGTCAGCCAACGATGCTTCTGGGTTTGATAAGGATGAGTATGCTCCAGTTGCACTAACCTTGGTTCTCTTTGAGCCGCCACTCTGTGTAGGTAGTTGGCTTCTTCATTTTTGCTCCAACCGAAGCATGTTCCATTGCCTCTCAAAAGTGAATTTTTGACCATAATGTGTGGAATAAAGTTTATAAGCCAACTCCTTTATATCATCAGCGTTCGAACCACTCCTTATGTTTCGACTAGCTTGATCGTAGCAACCAGCAAATTGTGCAACAACCTTGTTGATCTTATACCATCGTTTCTTACATGCAACTACCCCCCTTGTCATGTCGGAGTAAAATTCTACACAGTAGCTATGAATTCGACTCCAAAATGTTTTCCCCTTTTGATCGGTACCAATTATAGGGTCAGTTGAAACATTTAACCATGCACTGATCAGCATCTCATCCTCTTTCCAATGCCAGTGTTGAATACTATTTTGCCTCCGATCTTCAATATCATCATCATTGAGGTCGATAGCATCTAATCCACGAGGGTTGACAAAATCCAAATATTGCGAATTTGGACTAGATTGTATAGGAGTCTGAGAGGATGGGTTAGAAGAGCCACCAATACCAGATGAGTTATGTCTTGATGCACTGAATTGAGTTGGAAACGGCAAGGAAGTTGGAGTAACATTTTCGATAGAAGGGTTAAATATGGATGAAAATGAAAAATGGGGTGTTTGTGAATTTTGATTTTCCGGTTGGAATATAGGAAATTTGATTATTATAAGGAGCTTGAAAATTGAAATTAGAAAGATTTTGTGGATTTGGATTTTGAAATGTATTTGGTAGTGTGAAATTTTGATTTGGAACTTGAAAGTTTGAGGTTTGAGATTGTTGGGTATTTGGAATTTGAGGAAAGTTTTGTAAGTAATTGAAGAAAGAGTTGAGTTGGTTTGGATCTATTTTTTCAAACAAAAAATAATAGTAGCAGAATTTTGATTTTGTAAACTTGGAAGAAGACGAAGAAGAGTAGTAGAGAATGTGAGAATAAAAGTGTATCTAAGTGGTATATATAGAGTAACAAAATATTAATTTATTAATAATAATGGTAACATAATAACAGCTAGTTTCTAACGACTATTTTTACAACGGCTAGTTTTGCAACGGCTAAATTAATATAACAATATAAATATAAATAATATTTAATATTAATTTTGATATAAATAATTAATATAAATTATTAATTAAATAAAAATTTAATTATTTAATTATTATAATTATTAATAAAATAAAATATCAATATTTAATATAATTATTTAATTAATTAATATTTTATATAATTATTTATTTTTAATTTTACTTGCTATTTAGCAATTGTGTATTTGTTATCGAGAGTCCCATTTAGAAGAACTCCCTCGTTTTAAATTGCGTGAAGAAACTCAAGTGAGTTCTTCTCCAACGCCCCATCTCTCTTTTTTCTCTAACAACACTGTAAGAAAATTGCAAATATTTACTCGTTGAAGATGCTCTAATAACTCCGCCTCAGTCTGTGATTTTTATCCATACCTCATGAGGATTTCCCAAGCAACTTGGATTGTTATTTTTCTTCCAATCTTGCTTAAAGATCCCTGCTTCTCAAACGCCTTACGTATATCCTTCACATATTGTAAAATGAGTGTCTCCGGGATCTTCTATAATCTTATCTAGTCTTTTGACTATTTATTATTTTAATTTTATTTTAGGTTTATTACGAGTGAATAATTAAAAGTCATAATTAATTAAAAATAATTTATTTTTACAAAAATATATTTTGATGAGCTCAACAAATTTTATAGATATTTTTTAAATTTTTTAATATGGTCTTTTTAACTAATAGACTTTACAAAAAATTTAAATTTAATCTATTTGATAAAAATAAAATAAGTCCAGTTGAGTCTAAAATAATGAACCGAACCACGAGAAATTTAACTTACTTTTAAGATATCAAAATTAAATTCTATTTTTTTATTAAAATAAGTATATAAAACTAATTTTGGCTAACTCTTTAATTTGGATTTTCGTTACCCCTCTCCGGCTCTCCCCCTCTCTGGACTTCAATTTGTAAACATTTTCAAAAGTTGTTAGCTAGGTCAAAATAAATGCAGTGGAAGTGGAACTAGTTGGTAAAAACTGTTAAACTCGAGTTCAATTTTTCGTTACTAGTATAAGAGTCACTTTCATGAAAGGTTTATAAATATTTCTGTAAATATTAACTAATCTAAATATAGTCTTAATTTTAATAGAATAACTAAAACTACCGAAAATTTTGCTTTCAAAAATATGAAAAGAACATACCGTGATTGCTGGGTTTTGAAAAGGAAACAGAGGCGCTGAATCAATGCATAAAATGGGCAAAGAAATGTGGTTGATCAATTAATTAAACAAACATGATCAATTTGACTTGGAATTCGAAATGAAGTCAGCAATACATAAATAAGGTGCCCTCCACCGGTAGTTATCATTTATTGGCACCGACTATGTTGAAATTGTAGCCGGACAACACAAATAGTATCCAAGAAAGAGTTAACTAGGCCCGTTCATTATTGTTTGCAGCTTTTAAGGAAACACATATACGTAGACTGTAGAGTATTTTTTTTTGGTGACTAGACTGTACACTACCACAAAAATGGGGTTTAGCCACCAAATTTTAACTACGAACACTAAATCGTGATAAAAATAAATGACCGTATCTTCTATTTATCACGAAACATTGTTACGTGGCTAAAATTTAACCTTTTGCCAGTAACGTTAAAATTGTGGCAAATTGAAAATGCAACCCCCGATTAGCCACAAATATTCTTTCGTGGCCAATGTATGGTTGCTACGCTTATCTTAGAGTTTAGCTACGATTTTTTTCGTGGCTAAACCCCTTATTTCTTGTAGTGGTAGAGTATATATAATCCATGCAACCAAGGAGGTAGAGATCACTTACCACTATGCACTGAAAATACTGACCTTTTATTTTCGTAAGAAAAAAGTTTCTATATGTTTTTCACTGTATAATAATAATTAACATTTAATATTTGGGCAAAAAACCAGATTAAACCAAGGGAAGTTGAAAATTACTTGAATAAGCCAAACTGAAATTCGTTTCTGCAATGAGCCAAACCCTATATTTATATAATTCGAACCAGTGTGGTTCGAACTCAATTCATTAGTAATTCGAACTGAATATCTCGGAGTGTGTGAACTCAATCCTAAAGGGTGTCAGAAACCTCCCTGTTTGCTCTTTGGTGAAGGCAACTTATGGAAGGCTTGCGGAACTCTTTGTTCGCAAGGGTAGAGAGGCTGAGGCCCAGATGGGAACCGGACAGCAATTCAGTCAGTACTTGGTGAAGTGTATAGAGGCCAACTTGAAGAATTCGAGGTGCTTCACGGTGACTTTGTATGACCGGGATAACTTCGAGTTCACCGTAGCCGAGACCACCCCGACGGGCTCTTTCTCATTAGGTACCTACAGAGTATCGCTTGCATCCAGGACCTGTGACTGCGGGTACTTCCAGGCACTTCATTTTCCGTGCCAGCACGCACTTGCATGCTGCGCCTACTCACGGGTTACCTGGTCCTCTTATGTTCACAGCGTGTATCAGATTAGTTCAGTGTTCCGTGTGTACCAGATGGGATTCACACCGCCGATACCGGAGGGATTCTGGCCACCTTACGACGGGCCAACCGTGATCCCGGACCCTGCCAAGAGGCGGGCAAGAGAGGGTCGTCCGAGATCCACTAGGATACGGACGAACATGGACGAGGCAGATCCGAATCGGCCAAAGAGGTGTGGCCTTTGTCGCCAACCCGGACACACCCGCATAAGTTGCCCACAGCTTGGAGGACCGTCTCACACGGGGGGCCAGTAGTAGCGATCTTGTTATTGTTAGTGTTCATTGATTTTATTTTTCCTGTAACTTGTTATTGAAGATGATTTGTGTTATCTATTTATCCTTTTAACTTCTAGTAATGAAAAAGTTGCATCTGAATTTGAATTTGGTTAGAAATCCCATGACTGCAAAAGTTGATAACTACAGTGTCATATGATTCAATGATAATACATAGTCACTAATCCACAAGGTAAATAACAGATTTTTAAGTACAATAAAATGAGCATACAACAAGGAAAAATAGCTCTAAAGTAAATCATCTAAAATACATGAGTGAACCCTAACGTCCAAAACACATGACATGTAAATCATCTAAACAAGTGGGAGCCTGTCCCACAACGACGGGGAACCCGTGGCCTCTGACCTCTGCGGATGAACGGCTCCTCATCCTCTATCTCATCTGCGTCCTCATGCGGGGTAGGCTGTGCGGGTGGCGTAAAATGGAGTGGTGCGGCAGACGGCCCGGCGACAGACTGTGATGCAGCGGTGTAAGCGGAATGTGGGGTACCTCCCAAAGCAAACTGGTCACCAACAGGAGTCGTAGCAGGCTCGTTCAGATCAACATCTAAGGGTGCCTGCGTGGCAGGGGTCTGAGGACGCCTCCTGCCCGGCTCGTCCTCCTGCATGATAGCCGAAATCTCCGCCAGAAACCGTGGACTGCCGAAGTCCGGATCGAGCGTATCTGCCCCAAGGAAGTCCTGCCACTGTGATCCGGGAATAACCCATGGAGTACCGTCCTGCTGAGGCTGGTCGTCGGTGGGTACTCCAACAAAGTAATGTCCAAAAGGACCGGACCCAAGTCCAGCGTCACTAGGCTCAGCCCCGTCACCCATCCCGGAGCCATACCACTCACCTCCGTGAACCCCATCCTGGGTACTACCACCAGCAACTGAGGCCGCCCCTGCACCATCCCCGCCCTCAGGCCCATGCTGATCATCGTCATCGTCCTGAGGGTCAGGTGCAGCGGCATGAACCGCAGCACGCCCTCTACCTCTACCAGGATGATGTCGTCGTCGACCCCTAGCGGGGCCGGCCTCGTCGCCAGCCTCCATAGCACGCTCAAGCCAACCCCAGTCACGCTGGCTACGACGTGTGCCCACGCGAGCTCTCCGATCAACCCGCCTCCTATCCGGCACGTCGTCAGGCCGATCCATCTCAGGTACTTGCCCAGCTCCCCGCTGTGAGGCCTCGACAGGAATAGCAGCGGCTCTCGGATCGCCCAACTGCGGATCCGGAGACAAAAACCTCTTCCCGTGCTGACTCCACCAATCCAAAAACAGATGCGACGGACCAGGGTCAGCAACAACATCGAATCTCAGCACGCTCTCCGTACGGTCCTCCCAATACTGATGCCACTTCTGCAAATGGGACGGGAACCATCGATCGCCGCCTCTGCCGTCCTTCGACATCAGAAAGTCGATGTTTAGGGCGGCCTGTGGACGGGGCTGCACCCCTCCAAACTGCGGAAGAACTCTGTCTACCTGATGCCACTCTATAACGGCAAAGTAGATAAGCGATGTAACAGACCGCCACAGCACCAGATGCCGAGGCTCCAAAACCTCGGGATGCACGACCTGAAGTACGTCAGGGCTACTGTACGGCATCCAGATAAACTGCACGCATAACGATACAATGTCAGGGCAACTCGTGATGCCAACTCGTAAATTGTGGTTAAATAAAAAAACTTATTAAGTTACATACTGACCTCTCTATCCTGCAACCGGTCTATCCATAGCCTCCACGTCTGAACTCTAGGACCCTTCTCGCTACTGGAAGGGATGTAACCTGACCACCTGCAACATGCACATGTTTTACCGCTACTTATATGTGTGCTTAGGGTATCCAATAGTAAATTGAAATAGACAAAGATTAGAGAAGTACCTCGAGGCCAGTGGCCAGCTGAACGTCTCAAATCCTGCAGGCCTAAACCGAGGAAATCGCCAGAAAATCCATGACTGAAGTAGCTGAAGTGGGCCCGCTAGCTTGATAACATTTCTGTTCTTTGTGGAAGACAGTGATGAGAATGTTAGGTTAATTACTTACCCGTAGTAACCGACCTAGCAAGTAGCTAGCTAACTAGCTAGAATGGCTAGAAAAATCTTGCACATCGAAAAAGCTCATGCTTCCATGAATGACCAAACCTTGACGCGTTGCTCCGCTATCATTTCGATGCATAAAATTCATCATCAATACAATAATTTCAACAGTAATGGCTTCGTGAATTTCATGGCGTTAGTTGCTATATCAACTCCACAATATCCAACAACGATCTTTTTAACTATATTTTAACATATTTAGTTGTACCTTTAACAGAGTATATATTCATTTTATATTTGTTCATTATTATGATACACATGCATGGACTTAGTATCTTAAATTTAGCTTTATCTTTTGTATCTCTTCAAATCTATCTTAAATATGTACTTTCCATGGTAAACCAATGTTGCATTCACATGCACATGGATGGAGTATGTTTAGGGTTTAATTAATTAAATGAAGTGCCAAAACTTTGCATGGTCACGCATACAAAGTATATATATTTGACCACGTTTTATTAATTGAAAGTTAATAAGGAACAAAAGACCGTTTTATTTCAAGGTCCAAGATTATATGTATAGTAACAGATGGAGAAGTATATATATATATATATATTGCTTATGGTATACATAAGTTATAATAAGTACTGCTACTACAATAATACATCAAAGGATATACTTATAGCTATCTCACATTCTCTCACACATTGTTCAACTAACCTTGAAGGCAGTGCCAACTTATTTAGAAGTAGTTCACATTGGTATATTTTACACAACAATACGCATAAGTCCTAGTGAAAACACTCATTTTTATATCGTCAGTCGTGTTTTTTTTTTCTTTTATATATTCGTAGGTGAAAGTTAAGATACGAATATACAAAAGAAAATAGTTAAAACAACTGTCAATATAAAATAAAAAGAGTATATTTTCATCAATATTTAGTTGGAGTAAAAATTTATGTATAGTTATTTTTATGTAAAATTGATAATTAAAATTTGTTAGATAATAAATTTGTTAAATGTATTAAATTATCTAACAATTTTCGATTAACAATTTCACTTAACAATAACTTTACTTAAATTTTCACCTTATTTGCGACATCTCACATATAATATTAACCAACCCTTGGAATAGCCACAACCTTTAGAGGGGTTTTCATTTCACAAGAAAGCTTGAGCACTTCGGTTAGGTCAACAGGGTTAGCCATGTCTTGCAGCCATTCAAACCGGTGAACCAACTTAGCCACCCAAAGGGTCACAGTGGCAAGGCCAAGGTTCTTGCCGGGGCAAACCCTACGCCCGGCACCGAACGGTGCAAGCCTAAGGTCAACGCCCCTTATGTCAAAGTCAATGCCTCCTTGAGCCTTCAAAAACCTCTCAGGTTTAAACTCCAATGGATCCTCCCACACGTTGGGGTCGTGAGTTATGGCCCACATGTTCACCATTGTTGTGGTGTTCAATGGGACCACCATGCCGTTGCTGAGCTGGACATCTGATGTGGACAAGCGGGCCCATGAAAGGAGTGGACCAATTGGGTGCAATCGCAAAGTCTCTTTCACAATGGCCTCAAGATATGTTAGTTTTGCCACGTCAGCATCTGTAATGTTGTTCTTGTCCCCAAGAGAATTGTGAAGCTCATTGCGAAGCCTAGTCTGAATTTCTTGGTTGAAAACAAGTTCCGCCATTACCCACTCGGTTACAAGTGCTGTTGTGTCTGTGCCACGGAATATCATCTCCTGCAGATAATTAAACAAATTATATGCTCCAAGATTCAATACTATATATGTTACTGAGTTTTTGATAATGTCATGCTGGGAGTAATGACAAATAATAATGCTAAGGAGGAAATCTTTTCATCCAACATTAATTAATTTTTTAAAAATCATTTTATTTATTTTAAATTTTAAATTTTAAATAATTTTAAATTTTAAATTATAAAAATATTTAATTTAAAATTAACTAATCTTTTGTAGAAAACATCAGACACTTTTTGTTTTTCCGTGCTGTGTGAGAGTATGTTGTATCCATCACAAAAACCTATGACAATCATAAGACACCCACGAAATTTAGCCATGTGTCAAAATTCAATATTTTCACGACAAAAAAAACTCTATTTATGTCTTAATTAAAATCACCCTTCCACACAACTACACTAACTTTTTAAATCTATCTCCGTCAAACAAAACTCGCGTATCACTAACTAGGGGAGGGGATCTAAGGATGCTTAATGTTTTGATTAAACTAAAATACGGTGATAATCATTTTCCTAAGATACACGTGTTAATAAGATGCATGTGCATGCATAGTCAACCACCTTTAATTCCTACGTCATTATAATAAGGTAAAAGATTTTACATGAAATTGATACTTAAGAGTCGTTAGATGAAAATTTAGTCAAATCAGTCAAATTATTTAACGGCTCTTAGATATCAACTTCACGTGAAGTCGACTGTACCTGAGTTTTCACCTTGTAATAATTAAGATATGAAAAAATATAGGTAAACAATGAAAATATTAAATAATGTGAACAATAGATATATTAGATGTTCATTTCATTAAGTGTACGGATGGTTATTTTAACATTAAAATTTAGATGGATAATTTAGAGATGTAGTATATTTTTATTTGATCGGTGGTTGTTCATGTTGTTCAAAATAGTCATTGTTTACCTAATACTCCCCTTAAGATATATATAGTGCAAATTAAAGAACACAAACCCATAAAACCGCAATCATATCGTCATCTTGGAGCTTTTCATCCCCTTCCAACGAGAGCAGCACATCCACGAAGTCTGATCCATCAGAAATAATCTTCTTGTCCTGACCCAATCGATGTTCATCCAAAACCCTCTTCACAAACCTCTTTACGCGAGGAGTAAGAGCGGAACACCGTTCCTTGATGTGAAAAGGGTCGTAGAAGAACCTCATCCATGGAACATAATCACACAAGTTGAAAGCTCCTAAGAGCTCAAACCCTTCCCTCACCATCTCACGAAGCTCCTCAACTTGGTGATCGCTATTCTGGTTTTGTTCTTCCATGTTGTATCTTTTTCCAAAGACGGTTCCCATAATGTTGTTAAGAGCCGCATCTTGGAGGTGTTTTCTTAGGAAAACAACCCCATTTTGTGATTGTTCTTGAGCCACAGCTTGCAACATGGCGGCGCAATCATGCCTGCGACCAGCCTCATGGGCCGCGATGCGCCTAGGAGAAAAGAGATGAATGGATGCAATCTTTCGAAGTAAACGCCAGTATGAGCCGTTGGGTGCAAACCCAATGGCGCGACTGAACATGAGGCTCTTTGCGGAATCTTTAATGGGACGATCCGCAAAATGGGGCGAATTCAAGATTTCGCGTGCCATGTTAGGATTTGAGGTGATAACTGCAGGTGTGGAGCCTAAGCTGAAGGCCATGAGTTGTGTAGCGGAGAGGGTGGAAGCAATGGAAGCTAGGGTTCGGTGTGGAAGGCCATGGTTCAAGCTGAATAAGATACCAAAGATTGGGAACCCTTTGGGCCCTGGAATTGGGACAGGGCCCATTTGGTTCCGGCCGTTTCGCCAAGCTACTCCTCCCATTGGGAATGCCCATACTAAAATTCCAATGGAGAGAAGTGCAATTGAGGCTACAAAGATTAGATTGTTAAGCATGTTATTTTGTGTTCCTAGTATGGCTGGGAGTGTAAGCACCCACCAATTTGTGTCTAAGGTGGTTGAAGATATCCCCATTGTGTAATTGACAATGAAATCGAGAAAAGGAGGAAATTGGTGTTGGGGTGAAGAGGAGGGGCATGAGGATCTCGGTATAAATAGTTGTGCATGTGCATGTATTTAGTAGAAGTTTAGTTGGTAGTGTAGGTTTGAAGATATTTTTTTGTGATTTTTGAATTGGCAAAAGGAGTTTGCTTGTAATGGAAGTTAGAGGTACGTGGCAATTTGCTGAGGGTATAAATGCGGCCAAAACCGTATACTTGTTCCTTTGTTTATTATTTTGCTACATTTACTCCTTCAATTAGTGTTGAAGTGGCCAAATACTTCGCCACATGTGGCCTTTCTCATTGAAGAGTCATGCTATTTGCACCCTTGATTTTGGTGTATATGTGTAACGGTGACATATGTCGCCTTATTCAAAAGAAGAAAGTAAAATGTTACTACGTTAGTACAACTATATTAGAGCGCAGCCATCCACTATTTAGCAACAAATCTTAAATAAAATTTAGATTTGCAGTCAATTAATTCTTAATTTGTTAAACTAAAATTACATGGATATCAAGGGTTATATGTTAGATATAAGGTTATGAGTATCGGAACCGTTCTAATAATTAGTTTATAAACTGCGACAATTTGTTAAAAAACTTGTTAACCAAATCGTGGCAGTTTTAAACCGTCACAAATAATTTAATCTTATTTTACGATAGTTATGCCAGCGATTTATTAGAATTGCCACAAAATTAATTCTTCACACCCTAAATTGTAACGGTTATCGAACCGCTAGTATGTTGTTAAAAATCGTCGCAAATTTCCAAAAAAAAATGCCGTTATTTTCTGTGTGTCTTGCAGTGAAAAAAATCCTGAAATTAATAAATCATCAATAAAAATTCAAAAACAGCACTAGCAGTATAGCAAAGTCATTTTTTAATCAATAAATTCAACAAAAACACAAAACTCCTGTAATCTTATCAATGATTTCACTTTAGAAATCAAAATAAAAAAATAAAAAGAAAAACATATTGTTCTGAATACTGCCATTAACCTTCGACATAAATTGAGCGTGATGGAGAGTAAGACAACGGCGAGACGACGATAAGCACCACAAAGGCGGTTAGATGAGATG
>NC_029793.2:137894520-137895804 GCF_000816755.2 Arachis ipaensis
ACAAGGAAGCTGCGGGCAGAACCGTGGAAGAAGCTAGGGTCACTTTTGCTTTTCTTTCTCAATTGGACAAAGGAGGGAGTTGGGGGGAGGTGGGCAACGTGTTCTATATTTTTATTTTTATTTTTTTTAATTTAACAAAACGATGTTGTTTAGGAAGAATCGACTAATTTCTAATTCAGTCTAGTTAATCGATTCTTAACCGACTCAGCAATTTTCTATTAGTTTTATCACATAAACGGTTTTAAATATAAAACTGAATTATTAACATTGTAAATTCTTAGTTAGACCAGTTCAACTGGTCAGTTCGATCTGATTTTTCAGAACTTAATCTTTTAGATTAAATGATTTTGTTGTTAGAAAATTTTATTTTCTTTACCTATTTTATACCTTTCAGTTTATTCAGTGGCATGATGTGGAACACCTAGAAAACACTTCTCTCATAAGAGTTACCAAAGTCCTCATAGCAAAGACATGGAATGTTCAGAATAAGTGTGCAGACTTTTTTGCCAAGAAGACTCAATCTCTGCCCGCTAGTCTTTCGTGTTTCTTTTCCCTACCCTAATGGCAGTAGGGCAGAAATTATGGCTGGAGCTAAGTTTCCTCCTGTAGTGCCTATGTAGTCTTTTGCTTTGTCTGAAATATCCAGCCTCGTCCCGAATAAAAAAAATATAATTATATTAATTATTTTTAATTTGACTTATATATAGTAATTTCATTACTATTGTATTCATGGACCTAATTAAATATGCTTTCACTTTAAAATATATCTTTTTGATAATTTAACATAAATTAAATAATGGTCTTAGGTTATGGGTCATAGTCTGTATGTGTTCAATGTAGAATACTAATCCTTGACTCATGGTTTGTGTTCAAAAGAGAGCTATACAACAAGTAAAAATAAAATAGAAGAGTAAGCCAACACCAATAATACAAACTTCCATAATATATAAACTTAGCACGATATAAAAGCATATTTAAACTAAAGGCTACTTTTGATAGGTTGCGTGAGATTTAATCAAATTCACCTTCATTTAAAATAATAATCTTTAAGCTAGTAATAGAAATAAGTCAGAAACGATTGAGAATCAATTTTTTTAGTTATTAATAATCAGTGTACAGCCAATGAATTATAGTTAAAATGACATAATCTTCCTATACTCACTTAAAAAATTGCAGGTTCAAATCTTTCTATTTTTGGTTAAAAAAATAATCGGTTCACATTTTTAACAGAATTAAAAAGTAATAATATCCCTTAGCTATTTAATTTAAGAGAATTGTTATTTA
>NC_029793.2:137895878-137897376 GCF_000816755.2 Arachis ipaensis
TTTAATACTTTTAATATATTCAATGTATTGAAAACGAAAAAAAAAATTGTAATAATTTTTATAAAATATTTTTTTTATAATATGCTTAACTTATATTTTTAGGGCATAAGTTTACAAAACTTTTAAAATATTAGATTGTTGGTTAAAAGTGTTAACGAGTTAAACTCTAAAGTGGTCCTTGAGATTCACGGTTTGCACAAATTTAGTCTCTGACTTACCAATTGCACCATTTATGTCCCCAATTTTGTAAAAATTGCACCAAAGTCATCACTAGCCACATCTCCGGGCAAATTAATGAACGCCGGCAGTGACCTGGCACTGAAAAGCCACGCCCGCCCAACCTTCTTTCTTTCTTCTCTGAAACCCAGCCTAGCTCGCAGACCTCCACACCAACCTTTCATCCGTCCGTCCGTCCCTACTGCCGGTGACCACCGTCGCTAACCCTCCCTCCTCCCTTCTTCCTTTTCTTTCTTCCCTATTTCTCCATTTCTTTCCTCTTGTACGCAACACCCCTGTTCGTGGCGCCACCTCTGTCTGCACCTTCCAGTTCCGGTGAAAACCACTAGCGGTGGCAAAACTCTGTGCCGCTATGACACTACCTCCGCTCCTTACGCTATCTTCTTTTTTCACTCCTCAACGCAGGTTCCATTCCATCCTCTGTGTCTGTTTCTTTTTTTTTTCTAATTATTTTTTTATTTCAGTGTCTTTTGATTCTACTTTTACTGATCTTGTTAGACTTAGGATAGTTGATTATTTCTGTTTCTGGACTGAATGTGTATTGGCTGGTTGAAATTTTTGGGTTGATTGATGCTTACATTAAACTGAAATTGCTATTTATGAATCCTGCATACAACCTGTTCGATAAATTGCCTGAAAGTTAAATCTTATGTTTGATCATCATCATAGGCTTCAAATTTTGTTTTCATTAGGCATTGTAATTCATATTGTGCAGTTTTCTATAAGTTTTTATGATGATTGAGATTGAATTTTGGTTATGCACTTAGTAAATGTTCTTGCTTAACACCAAATTGAACTGAAATTTTAGAATTCATTCCTTATTTGGTGTTATATGTTAAGTGCATACAGAGTTAGCAAGTGAATTGATGATATTGCGTATCCATGTAGTTGTTGAACATAAATGATCATATACACAATCACACGAAGGTGACGATGCCATGCTAGAAATTGGGATTAAAACTAGGTATAGAGACCACATTGGGTCAAACAGTTTCAATTGCCACCTCAGCTTGCCGTTATCTACGCCAGCGTGGCTTCTCAGTGTCAGGTCACTGCCGGCGTTCATTAATTTGCCCGGAGATGTGGCTAGGGACGACCTTGGTGTAATTTTTACAAAGTCGGGGACATAAATGGTGCAATTGGTAAGTCAGGGACTAAATTGGTGCAAACCGTGAATCTCAGGGACCACTTTGGGGTTTAACTCTGATGTTAACTAATATAAATTAAAATTATTAGTTCTAAAATTTTTTTAATTTTATTA
>NC_029793.2:137898211-137902395 GCF_000816755.2 Arachis ipaensis
AGTGCTAGGAAATAATAATTTTTATGATTTATAACCATTAATAATATTTTTAATAGTGTAAGATTTTATCCAATAGTATGAGATTTAATAAAGTTATTGCCCTAGAGTTTTCCTAGTGTAAAACTTGTTAAATTAAATTCTTACTATGTGACTGGTTACTATAGGATAATTGAAAGAAACCTCACAAATTTCAATATCCGGTTGTGCGCACATTAAAGTCGGATCCCGGAGCTCCGAATTCAGTTACGAGGCGCGCGCGTGTGTTAGGGCGGGAAGCCAGGCTGCACCGTGCAGTGCACAATCACATATGCTTGATGCGTTTTCCCACCACACCCACTTCGATGCCGCACGTGCCCACGCGCCATTCAAGACTGCACAACTGCATCAGTACCTTACGCACCAAGTAACTTGTTTTCACACCGTACCTAGCTCTATCAAATATCAATCTTCAACATAGGACCATGTGTCTTTCTTCAAAATCAAGCAGTTTGCTATATATTATATAACACGGCTTATTATATGACAATATGAAATCAAGGTATTCAATAATTAAAGAACTTTAATTTTGGTTTATATTATTACGATCAAAACTTCAAATTAGACGTTATCCATATATATATATAAGTCTATTGGTTGGTCAATGAATTGCAGAGATTTTGAGTACTTATTTTATCTATAAAGACTACTCCATTATTAGATTTACATATGTTTAATGTTAAAATAAAATGGCCCTACTACAAGAATTTATTCAATACGTTTATCGTATATCTTTTCCATGCAATAATGTAGACTAACTTGATCTTTATTTGACGATTATATATTATTATTAATGGGACCATTGGTTGTTCAATGCATCTATGGTTGCAAGCAGATGGAGCTATAGATATGTAAGGAGTGTTTATGCTTCGCTAAAACACGTCTTTTGCCACGCTTTTAAAGCGTGGCGAAAAGCTGAAAAAAGCGTGGCGATAGCTTTTCGCCACGCTTTTTGAAATACCGCCACGCTTTTGAAAGGGTGACCTATCAAAGGGTGGCGGTTGCTCTATCGCCACGCTTTTTGCAGCCTATTGCCACGCTTTTTGTTTGTCACGCTTTTTTACAAATTGCCACTTGGAAAAGCGTGGCTGTAGGTGGGAAATATGGCCACGCTTTTAAAACGTGGCGATAGGTGGAGATACGGCCACGCTTTAAAAGCGTGGCGATAGGTGGAGATACGGCCACGCTTTTAAAGCGTGGCGATAGGTAGAGATACGACCACGCTCCATAGCAAAATATACAGCCACGCTTTAAAAGCGTGGCGAAAGCCTTGTTAAATTAAAAAAAAAAATTTCTTTTCATTACTTGATCTTCATTGCTACACAATATAAATTTTCAATCCTTTTTTATTACCAAACCTACAAATATCGTATGCAATTTTTATTACAAGACAAATCAAACAATAATTAGTGAGATATATAATTTACTATAATTGTTTTATACATTAAAAAACTATTACTCAAATACAAAATAAATCTCGAGTTCAAATTCCAAAACTAAAAACCAAAGAAAAATATAGAAACAATACAAGTTAGAACTGCTCATAATATATCAAATTACACTAATAGAGATGATCATCAACCTAAATACTTAGTAAAAGATCAAAATCAACCTAAAACTGCTCCACTTTATGCATTAAGCGTTCAAGTTATCCATTCCAATACTAGCCTGCAGCAAAATATCAAGAACAAATTGAGCCATCAAAAACGATATATATAAAAATATTATAAAAAATAATCTAATTTATGCATGTATTAACAATTCCAAATTAAACCAGGTTCACATTCCACTATAAAATACTGTTAGATTGAACCACAGATAGCCAGAAATTGAATTGAATGCTCACTGATTGGTAAATGCAAATCTAAAAGTACAATAACACGAAACTAAACTATGCTCAAAATACCAAACTAAATTATTGAACAACTATAAAGCAGATGCATTATTAGCTCTTATACAATACAGCAATCACAAGTCCAGAATTCAACACCAAAACAGCATAATAAACAAGTTCATCCAGGGCAACATTCAGAGGAAAGACAAATTCATTCCGAACAGCAGCAGTAAACAAAATAAAACCTACATCCACTAACCAGTCCAGATTCTCTAACCACCTAATTCAACTAAACTAAATTAGTTGAACTAAACAAGCTAAACAGAATGAGCTAAACCAGATTAAATGAGATGAAAAGGGAACCTGGGAAGCAGGGAATTGGAACAGGGGAAAGGAAGGGAAAGATTGATGATGATGAGTGAATGGCCGGAGCAACACGGTGGCGGCCTAGTGGTAAAGATTAAAATATTAAAATACAAATCAGAAGATTAAAATGCAAATCAGAAGACATCAAACAAAAATATCTCAGAGTTCACGTCAGTAATAGTTAGTCTTCCAAACTGACGACATTTCTTGGATTCAATATTTACAAATTGCCTAAAGACTCAAACCCATAAAAGAATTGCTGCATTTAAAGAGAGGAAATTACAATATTGGACCTACCCAAAAGCTTCAACCTATTTGAATTCTTTTGGAATGTATCTTCTAGCTTTCTCTGCCTTCACAAGATGGAGTTAATACAAGGCACTGATAAACAAAGAAACAGAACAGTTAATTAAAGAAACAATTTCCATTTCCCACAAATTAAAGTTGAACATACATAAACAACACTTAGAGAAAGATTCATTGTTACAATTTTGCAGACTTAATGAATTACCTTCCTCTAAATACCCATGTGATGTCTTGTAAAGCCACCAAAGTTGTTTCCAACATGTCAAGGCCAGCCTGGTTTGCAAAGATAAACACCGGCAATAAGATCGAGTTGAGAGTGAGAGAGGAGAAGAGATCATACCTTTGGAATCGGAGGGCTTGGAGGAGAAGAGAGCGTCGCGGATACCTTGCCGTCGCCCATGTTTGGTGGAGCTTGAAGGTGAACAGAGAGATGAAGAGTATGAAGAAGAAGATGAAGATTAAGAAGATGAAGAAGATAAGAGTATGAAGAGTATGAACAGTGACGAGCTCTTCCAGGCGAAGGAGCTCTTCCAGGCGAGTGTGGTTTCGAAGGGAAAAGAAGATTAGGGTTAGTGTCTAACGGGTTGGGGACCGGGTTGCGGGCTGGGTTGCGGGTCGGGTTGCGGGTCAATGGGTTGGGGACCCTCTTGCCACGCTTTTACAACGTAACTGTTTCTCTCTACGGCCACGCTTTCGAAGCGTGGCAGAAAAAAACCTTTTGTCCACGCTTTTAAAGCGTGCCAAAAGAGGACCAGGATATGGCCACGTTTTCCAAGCGTGGCCTTAATGAAACCCTTTTGCCACGCTTTTAAAACGTCCTTGTTGCTCTCTATGGCCACACTTTTGAAGCGTGGCAGTTTTAAAACGTGGCCGTTTCTCTAATCAATTGCCACCCTTATAAAAGCGTGGCCGTTGATCCTTTTCGCCACGCTTTTGAAGCGTGGCAAAAAAAAAAGTGGCCAAATCTCTAATCTATCGCCACCCTCATAAAAGCGTGGCCATTGACCACTTTTGGCCACGCTTTTAAAGCGTGGCAAGAAAAAAGCGTGGCCATAGGCCTTTTTTCTTGTGTATTGCTTTCTTGGACACTTTTTTTTTTTTAATTTAGTGAGACTTTGCCAATATAGGTGCTGGTATGTTCAAAAGCAGACAGTTTTATCTTTACTAAAAGACTAGTCTTGACGCATTTTGTTGGTCGAATTCTTAAAGCTATGTAACCTAACGAAAATGAGTTGTTAGTTTTTGAATTTTGTTCGTTAAGTTAGGGTTTAGAGCCAATAAACTATTTCTCTCAGATGTGTATACATATCCTTTCTAGATTTTTTAAGTTAAAAAAAAAAAAAAATGTAGAAGAAAGACAGAAAAGTGTCCGAGCAGCATCATGCTTCTAGAAGTGCGAATTCAAAATGTACAAAACCCCATGCCAGATGACAAACATATCACTAAGGTAGCAATTGGTTAGGAGATGGAGACTGGGCTTAGTATTGTTATATTATACTTAGTGGTTAGTGGTTAGAGATTGAAATTAATTTCAGTTTCTATTTCTAAAATTTTAGTCATTTTAATATTTTTAGAAAGTGAGGACATAGAAGACTAAAATTTTTTTATGAAAACTGAAATTTTAATAAAATTTTTTATCAAA
>NC_029793.2:137902574-137902983 GCF_000816755.2 Arachis ipaensis
ATTAAAGAATATAAAATTTTAATTTTAATATTTTTAAAAATATTTTATTTAATTTTTAAACTTTAAATTTATTTTTTAGTTTTTATATTTATTTTAAATTAAATATAATATTGACTCATAACTAATTCAGTTTTAGTCTTTCAGTCTTTATTTCTTAGTCTTAGTCTCTTAATCTATCACAATCTCCTTTTTAAATGCATTCTAAAAATTACTACTATTTTTAATAGGATTTTCATGAGAATGCATGTATCTTATAGCACATATATTAAAAGTAGGATTTTATTATCCAATGTCTTAAGAATAAGAATATTGGTTAAGCATATCATAAAACAAAATATTTTAATATATTGAATATAGCAAAAGCATTAAAATATTTTTTTTATGATATGCTTAACTAATATCTTTAGGA
>NC_029793.2:137903256-137903822 GCF_000816755.2 Arachis ipaensis
TTAAAAATTATTAAATAATAATTTAATTTAATATAATAAATTATTTAACAAATTTTAACTATTAATTTCATGTAAAATTAATTATACTTGAATTGAATTTTTACCTTTTAATAAACACCGAAGAATTTTCCTACGTTTAATAAGAAGATTCAAAAGCCAACGTATCTCCTTGCGAAGTGTGCTCTTGATTTGTGTGTTTAAAAGGGTTACAATAATTGAATTGGTTCGCACGTAGGTTACGCTGAAAGAAAGGTTTACCACTTGCATTTTTAGAAGATTGCCAATTTACACAAACAATAATAACTAGCTCCTGTTCCTATGAAAACAATAATGCCTTAATTTCACTGTCTATTGATGATATTAAGAAATTCTTGGTGCCAATGAAACACCATTTACAACGGAGAGAATCGATTTTAAAAAAGTTTATCTAAAAATATATGTTAAATTATAAATTAAAATTTTTTATTAAAAATATAAAAATTTAAATTTTCAATACGTTTATTTTATATTTATTAAATAAAAATTTTTTAAAATCTTTTACTAATAATAAATTTATTATATACTCT
>NC_029793.2:137912897-137913363 GCF_000816755.2 Arachis ipaensis
ATATATTATAGTTAAATCTATTTTAAAATAGACTTTTTTTAAAATAAAAAATTCCATTATTTAGGCAAATAAATTTGACTATAGAAATTTATTAATATACATATTCAATTGCATTTTCACATACTAAAATTGCAGAAATTTAGGATTACATAATTTCCACTGATACTAACAACGAAAACGAAACAACATAGATGGGTCATTTTTGCATATACTACCAGCAAAAATGAAACATTTTTTTTCATATTTTCGTTGGTGTTGGCAGTGAAGATAAAATAATGGAGCTTGTGATAAGGATTAATGTTGTGAGAACGGACCGGTTATTAAATTGATCAAATAATTAATTCAGTAGTTTAATGATTTAACTGGAGTTAAATCGTGATTAAACTGGTATAATTAAATATACATTAAAATTAATTAAATTATATAAAAATTTAATATATAATTTTAAATATATCAAATTTTCCTT
>NC_029793.2:137921124-137923820 GCF_000816755.2 Arachis ipaensis
TCCTTGCTTCGCCTAGTTCTGTTTTTCCAAAGGTTTCCTTTTTACTAAATTAATTGATTAAGCTACATGCACAATTAAAGTTTTCTGTTTTATTTTAATTAAAATTTTAAAACCAGATCAATAGATACTATGGAAAAAAGAAAACTGTATATCTAATTGAAACAAAGTTCTCACGTTTTTACAGTGACTTGAAATCCAAAAAGAACAAGAATATATAAGTGATAATACCTCGAATCCAAATCTGACATGCTTAATCAGAACTAGTTAAAATATCAACACTATAACAGCATGAGTTTGAGAAATTTGAAAAAGCTGCTGACTAAACTAATATAGCAGCCTCATTTATGATGTTTAAGTACTATGTTAATTTTTCAAAGTCTGATTCTGAACCTTGGCAAGCTTGCTTATCTCCTCAGGATAATCAATGTAGTACTGCATATGCTCCTGCAATTTCAGTCTGCACCATCCAAACAAAACAAAACAACACAATTTACACAAATTCAAACAAATCACTCTCCATAATCAATTAGTCTCAATCTCACAATAGTATACAACACAAAATTACCCAAACTCAGAAAATAACAAACATATATTAACAAAAACTAAACAAAATCAAAATGCATAAAAATAACAAACATAATGTTCTACAAAAAAAATCAACATTAACATATATTTTTATTGTATGAAACGAATTTAATTCAGAAAATTATTTTGTGATTGCATCTTCCAAATCAGAAAATCAGGAACTAACAAAATTAACTATCAACAAAATTAACTCAAACAAGCCGCAGTAATTTAGAATATTAATCCCAGCAACTCAAAATCACAAAATCAGTATTATTCTAACTCAGTAACTCAAAATAGTAAACCTAACCACTCAGAATCACAGAATCAGTATTATTAAAAAAATTGAAAACAAGCGAAAATAAATTAAAGTACCAGCAGCGAGGGAGAAAGGAAGTGACGGCGACGACAGAATCGAAAGTGATAGCGACGAGAAGGGAAGTGAGCTCAAACAGAGAGGGACGGATAGAGAGAAAACTTGAACAAAGAAGTGAGCTCGGAAAGAGAGACAGTGAGCTCCGACAAACAATGACCGACGGACCCAGCAATCCTTCGCGATGGCGATGCTAGGAGAGGAGGAACGTCGAGAAGATGGCCGAACAAACTTTTCCACCGGCGACGATGGCACCTGCAGTGAGGAGAAGGGTTTGGCGACGAGTGTGAGTGATAGATTCTAGATGGTGGCTAGTGAGTGGTGGGCTGGTGGCTGTTGAAACTTCGAAGAGAAGAGGAGGGAGTGAAGGCTGAAGGGATCAGGGGACAAATTAAGGTTTTTTGAGTGAAAGAAGGAAGAAAGGGAAGAGGAGGGGTTTTGGGTTTCACATTTCAGCTTCAGGCCTTCAGCCATTTATTTTTTTTTAAAGCATCAAAGTGATGCCGTTTCGATCGATTTTAAAAACCGGTACTTTCAAAAACCTCGCCGGTTCGGCTGGTTCATCGGTTTGACCGATTTTTTTACCAATTTTTTACAGTACGATTTTGGAGGTGGACCGGAGTAATTAGATGACCGATTTTCGATTAACCCAGTTGAACTGGTCGATCCGGTTCGATTTTCAAAACCTTGATAAGGATACAGAGTTTTTTGGAAAATAGGTTACATTCAATTATATTTGAAATGGGATTGGTTTGGGTAAAATAATATTTTAGTTTTTAATATTTAGATAAAATTATAATTTAGTTCTTAACGTCTTAAGCTTCCTATTTTTGTTCAAAAAAATTTTTAAACGGGTTCAATATTTTCTTTCCGTTAAATTTGACATACACAAATAGTTAATGGAACGACTGACGTGGATGTTAACAATGTTATTATTAACTTATATTTTTTTTTGTATTAGAGAAACATAAACAAAACTTTCTTGTAATATTTTTTTCGATCTCCTTATAAAAAAATTCTAAAATCCTATCAATAAATCATCAACGATCTAAAATTAAAGAAAAAACTTTTAAGTTAGTGATCATTGGCGGATTGATTTCACTTAAATACTGAAATTATGTGTTATTGACTATTTAATATGCTAATTATTTGTATCAAATTTAATAGTAGCAGTATGTGCAAAAATAACCAATCTATTTTGTTTCTTTTTACTGCCAGTACTAGCAAAAACTATATATATAATTTTGATTTTTGTAATTTTAGCCTACGAAAATACAACTAAACATGGATATTAGTAAATGGCCATAATCTAACTTATTTGCATAAATAATGATTTTTTATTTTAAAAAACAAACTTTTTAAAATAAGTCCCACCACCATTTTAGCAGAATTTTTCTTATTAGTTATTAGGACATTTTGAGGTTATTAATATAACAAAATTTTTTTATTCTTTTAAATAACTACATTATAAATGTATTGAATTTGATAAAGGGTTGTTTGTATTTTTTTATTTTTGGACTGTTTTTCAATCATTATTAAATTTAATTAAGTTAATATGAAAATATAAGAATGATTATATATTTCACACCTATGCTCATGCAATCACTATAAGGGAACCAGAAAATAGCGACATTTTTTTGGAGAATTGCAGCAGTTTTAAACTATTCCAAAATAACGTACCAGCGTTTTATAACTATTGCAGTTTAGGGCGTAGCTATTTGATTTTGTGGCGGTTTTTACGAATTGCCACAATTTTCTT
>NC_029793.2:137925084-137929868 GCF_000816755.2 Arachis ipaensis
GTGTTTCTTTTTTAAAAAAAATGCAGTTGTTTTCAACCCGCCACAATCTTCTACATGATATTTAAAAAAATAATTGCTGGACTACAATACACTGTACCATTTTTCTTTACTATAACTTATTTTCTTTACGTCATAATTGATTAAACTTAAGATACATATATAAAAAAAGACTAAATAGATAAAACCATAATTTTGTATAATTGGAAAAAAAAAACTAACTGATAACACTAATAGAAGAAAATAATTTGATTGTAATAAACAGGAAATGCCGAACACAATAGGACAAGCACCTCTTCCTTAAATGAACATAATCTTAATCACAATGATAATTTTACATTAGGTGGTAGGCTTGATATAAGGCATCCCTTGTATTGGGAGGCACCAAAATTGAACAAGACACCTGAGAAAAAATAAAATATTAGCAAAGGACTACTTTCACAAATATTTCTGTCCCTAACGTTTGGGGTAAGTCCCAAAGTTGTCCCTAATATTTCAATCGTCCTATTTAAGTCCCTAACGTTTCAAAATTGACTCAATGTTATCCTGCTGTTAGGGATTCATTAACAGAATTGACGGCGGGACAAAATTGAGATAATTTTGAAACGTTAGGGACGTAAATAGGACGAAAACGTTAGGGACAAAAACGATACATAAAAATAAATTTTAATTTAATTTTATCTTTCAATAATATTAATTTTTTACTGTACATAGTATTCAATTATTTTTTAATTACATCTAAATAAATTACACTTAATCACATTGCTTTTATTTTAAATAAATTTATTTTTTTATAAAGGACAAAAACGATACTTTACTCTAAAATAAAATAAAAATACTTGTTTTTGGAATCTCTAACCATTCCAATTGATTCTCACAAAAGAGAAAAAAATTAACAAATATTAATTGAAAATCATATGGAGAAATGGCAAATAAAGAAGATCTTTGTTTCAAGGCAATTTTAGCATCCTAGCATGCAACTTTTCTCTCTATACACACACAACACAAATTTCACTAAAAAATAAATGAATTCGAAGCTAGATTAGCTAAAATTGAAAATGATAACTGAAAAAAAAAATCAAAAGTTAAATGTAAATGCAGAAAGAAAAACAAAATCAGAAATACAAACACGAAACTTGAAGCATAGAACTCAGATAAAATCTCAAAGCAAATAATGATTTTGGTTACTTAGTTAAATTCCACACTCAAAGAGGCACCAACTAACAAATGAGATTTCACCGTACCGGTTTCCTTCAACATTTCTGAAGAAACAAACAAAAAAATAAAATAAAATTTGAAAAGGGAGGAAGAAGAAAACTGACAATACCAAAAAGTGAAAGCAGTGTCATCGGCGAATCAGTAACGACAGAGGTAATCGGCTGTGGCAGCGCATGGATTCAGTGATTGAACTCATTAAACAAATGGCTTCTAAAGTTGCTACTCCTACTGTTAAATCATCAACACTCACGCAAATATCAATTTAACTCTTTAAGCACTTCCTAATATATGTATATAGCTCATCTAGTAGTGTTATTGGTCCAGGATATACATGTAGTATGGTTTGACTCTAAAATTCTTAGATTTTAAATCTTAAAAATCAAATTTAGCAACCCAAACCTATACCATCGTCAACTAAGAAAACAAACATTAACGTTCAAGAATACTCAATCTTTTATCATCATTTATTATCCTCAAACTCATCAGATTACATAATCAAAATTTAATTAGTAACAATAAACCTCTAGCTCAAGCATTCCCCTAATAATCAAAGAATTATTTTTTCTTACAACTCCACTGACTATCAAATATTATTATATTATTGAAATTGAATCCATCAAAGACTCAACAAAGATAAATAAACCATCAAAACAATGATTAACTATTTACATTTATTTACTCAAACTAAAAAACTCAATACAAAGCACATAATAAATAAAAATAATAGTACCTTCAATTCCTTTAACTTTACACAACCATAATTAACCTGAATTAGTAGAAGATATAGGCAAAATCTGAATCAAATGAACCTAAAAGCATAATATGAACCAACAAGATATAGAAAATTTTGATCAAAATAGAATTCAAATTTTGATGGAAGAATGAACCAGTGACCGGAGAGAGGCCGCGATAGCTCAGATCGCGCACGGTGGAGGTGGGAATAAGGGTTTCACGCATGGTGAAGGAGAGGAGAATGGTCAACGACGGTGAGAGGAGGATGTATGAGCAGTCACGCGACTCCTCAACGACACAGAGGCACACGGTGGAACAAAGAATATGGGATGGGTTTCGCACATCGTGAAGGAGGGATAGGGGTTTCACACAATGTGGAGTAGAGGGAAAAGGTCGACATCAGTGAGAGGGGGATGGGTTGGAAGCCACGCAACTCCATGATGACACAACGGGCCACGGTGGAGCAGAGAATAGGGGTTCGGGCGCTTCCACTCTCCTTTTACGGGTTTCTGCTTTTCCTTGATTTTAGGTTCTCTGATGTTAGTAACACAACCACCAAGTATATGATAAAGGGTTGGGGTTAGCGGTGGTGCTTCATAGAATCAATGCCAATCCATCCAATTCTGTGTCATATTAAAGAGCTTGATACCGTATTATGAAATTATTTATCACAAATTTTTAAAGTTGTAAGAAGAACGATACAAATAATTATAGAAAGACGATAATTCCACTTTCAAATTAATAATACCACTTTTTTTTAATTATGTTTTTAAATTTTCTTCTAAAATTATCTACAATCTTCATAGATTTGACAAAAAAAATAAAAGAAAATTGATATGCCAAATAACAATTATATACATGTTGATATTTTTTTTTTGTCAAATGAGTTAGATAACTCTCAATTTTAGGCATTAAATCCCATATTTATACACATATTTAAAAATTTTATCTATTATTTAGTCATCACCAAAATTTAAATTTAGATACAACATATTTAACCATCCAATCAAAATCTTAGTTGCTAATTTGCTATGCATGACGATATTTAATTTGTAATCATTTCGGAGTTATTATGTATTAGGCCTCCGCCTTTATATTAGTCTTTAACCTTGTTTTTGACAGGTCTTAGCTTAGAATTGGGCCTCCACCATAGCTTAGTCTCCTGCAAAACCCGTAGAGTGCAAGGCTAAGATAGGTGGCAATTACATTCCCTGTGCTACAAACAGTGTCAAAGTGTTTGAGTTCAGAGACCGATACACAATTTGGTCAATATTATACTAAAAGGTGGTGTTTATTTATTAAAAAAAATTAAAAATTATTATTTAATTTAAAAGATATAAAAATAAATAATTTTTAAAAAATTAAAATTTATTAAATTAGACAAAAATTTATAAATACTATAGAATTAGCCACACAATTTAGTGTCGGTATGTATATTTGATTTAGGGCAAATTTCATAAGTAAAATAATTGGAAACTCAAATTACCTAAACATCCTAACTGCAAATAGGTTATATGATTGTCCTTTTTAGGAATTTATATAATTTGATGGATTCAAAATGAACTATAAATACACATATCTGCTGGAGAGAAAAATGATTAAGTGGACATTGTGCCTCAAACTAATTACTACGTCTAGCATGACACAATAGTAGTTCGTGGGAGGTTGGAGAGAATCACTTCCTGAAATACTAATATGTGGCTCTCTGCAGCGAATCACTTTGTGATGAGTGTATAAGTACACTTTAAACGTGAGTGGATTATAGCATCTCCAACGAATTACTCCTTCCTTTGTCGAATTCTCCTTCGCCGTAATTCGTACCACTCAATCACGATCTCCTTTCTCCTTATTGTCAAGCTATTTCGCTGTAAATTACTAATTCGTCCTAACCTCTTATAAATTGTTTAATTTTTAAGCTCTTTTAATCCGATTTAGAATTTCGCAAATTATATGTAAATGGTAACTCGTTACAGCTTTTTAGCAAATTAAATAGATGTAAATCAGGATCGAAATCGTCTAACTTTTTTGCAAGTAGAACATTTGGATAATATATATCTCTCCCAAAAATAATTTATTAAAGTAAATTGTCCTTTGATTTATTTGTAATATAATATTCTACAATGTACGGATGTGATGCTGCACTTATTGTCATTTATACTTATTATCTTTCGTTTAATAAAATTCAGCTCTTATTTACAAAAGAAAAGAAAAAGAATACAGTATATGAGTGATGTATGATCAAACAAGTAGATAAAGGCAAATGAGTTATATCTCAAATGACATAATCTCCTTATATTTATTTAAGAAGTTGCGGATTCGAGTGTCCCTATTTTTGGTTAAAAAAAAAAGATAAATAAAAGAAAGGGTACTTGAGTTAAAAAATTCATCTTTTTACAAAAAAATAAAATAAAATTTTTAACCTATTTGTCTCATTTAAGTTAACTTAAAATTTTATCATGTTATGTGTACATCATAAAAGATGGTTGAATCGCGTCTCACGTGGTTTAGACATGTGAGAAGAAGACCGATAGAACATCCAGTCATGAGGGTGGATGAGATGGAAGATGGATAAAGGGCGAAACGTAGAAGAAGACTTAAGAAGACCATCCATGAGGTGGTCAAACGAGATCTACATGTAAACGGTCTCTCTGTAGACTTGATATATGACAGAGTACAATGGCGTCGTTTGATTCATGTAGCCGACCCCACTTAGTGGGACAAGGCTTTATTGTTGTTTGTTGTTATGTGTACATCAAAATCAGTTATAAAATTAGTCAATAGTATAGAATATATATTAAAATACAAAATACATATTAAAAATATAAATTATATATATA
>NC_029793.2:137930038-137933192 GCF_000816755.2 Arachis ipaensis
TGAAAATGTATGGACTTAAGGATGATCCCTGGTGTAATCCTATACCAATAGGGAATTCCTCTGTCACACCACCTTGGGTCTTCACACTAGTTGTGGCCCCATCATACATGTCTTTAATTGCCCGAATATATGCGATCCTTACTCTCCTCTTTTCTAAAACCTTCCATAAGACCTCCCTTGGTACCCTATCATACGCTTTTTCCAAATCAATAAACACCATATGTAGATCCCTTTTTATTACTACGATACCTCTCCATCATCCTTCTTAATAGGTATATCGCTTCAGTGGTAGATCTGCCTGGCATAAATCCAAATTGGTTCTCTGTTACTTGTGTCTCTTTTCTCAACCTCCGTTCTATCACCCTTTCTCACAACTTCATAGTATGACTCATAAGGTTAATCCCTCTATAGTTTCCGCAACTTTGTATATCCCCCTTATTCTTGTAGATAGGTACCAAGGTGCTCTTTCTCCACTCATCAGGCATCTTCTTTGACCTTAAAATCTCATTAAAAAGCATGGTTAACCAGTTGATGCCTTTTTCTCCAAGACCCTTCCAAACCTCAATCGGGATATTATCAGGTCCTACTGTCCTGCCATTTTTCATCTGCTTTAGAG
The DNA here is from genome assembly GCF_000816755.2 of Arachis ipaensis. NCBI lineage: Eukaryota > Viridiplantae > Streptophyta > Magnoliopsida > Fabales > Fabaceae > Arachis > Arachis ipaensis. Next base: position 137,930,655 of record NC_029793.2, read on the forward strand.
CCTCTTTTACCTCGAAGTCTCGAATCCTTCGATAGTAGTCAAAGTTTTGATCTTCTTCCCTTGTGCATAATCGACCAAGGCTCGGAAGAGTCTTCTGTCCCTCATTAAATAACTCGTAGAAGTAACTCTTCCACCTTTCATTAATCTTCTCCTCTTGAGCCAACACCTCTCCATCCTTATCCTTTATGCACTTAACCTGATCCAAATCTCTCGTTCTTCTTTCCCGGCTCTTTGCGATTCTATATATACCTTTTTCTCCTTCTTTCGTGCCCAAAGACTGGTAGAGACCCTCATATGCTCTTGTTCTTGCTTCACTTACAGCCACTTTTGTCTCTTTCTTAGCCGCCTTATATTTTTCCCAGTTATTTGCATTGCGGCATAAAGACCACTCTTTAAAGCATTCCCTTTTTATCTTTATCTTTTCTTGTATGCTCGCATTCCACCACCAGGACTCCTTGTCTCTTGGTCCTATTCCTTTAGATTCACCAAAACTTTCTTTTGCTATTCTTCTAATAACTTCTGCCATCTCCCTCCACATCTCTTCCGCGCTTCCATTTCCATCCCACTTTGCCTCTTCTCCTACCCGTCTTAGGAAGCTTCTTTGTTCCTCACCTTTCATCCGCCACCACCTCGTCCTTGGGTTCTTCGTATGATGTCTTTTCCTCAACTTTTGCTCGACGCGAAAATCTATGACGAGCACCCTATGTTGTGTTGTCAAACTCTCTCCCGGGATAATTTTACAGTTAATGCAAAATTTCCGGTCAACTCTCCTCAACAAGAAGAAGTCGATTTGAGAGCTTGTCATGCCACTCTTATAGGTTATAAGATGCTCGTCTCTCTTTTTAAAACATGTATTTGCGATGAGAAGATCAAAGGTTGAGGAAAAGTCCAAAATAGTTTTACCCTCGGCATTGATCGCCCCGAAACCATGGCCTCCGTGAATACTCCCATATCCAGTCACTTCTCTCCCGACATGGCCATTTAAATCTCTTCCTAAGAAAATCTTATCTCCCAAAGGTATGCCTTGAACCAAACTCTCTAGATCCTCCCAAAACCTTATCTTGTGTTGTTCGTCCGAACCCACTTGCGGTGCATAGGCGCTAATCACATGGAAAGCACCTCCCTCCACCACAAGTTTGATAGAGATGATCCGATCTCCCACCCTCTTGACATCCACTACGTCCTTCTTCCACTGCTTATCCACAATTATTCCAACTCCATTCCTATTCTTCACCTTTCCTGTATACCAAAGTTTGAAACCAGAAGTATCCAACTCCCTAGCCTTTGCACCAACCCATTTCGTTTCTTGTAGGCACATAATGTTAATCTTCCTCCTTGTCATGGTATCCACCACCTCCATGGACTTTCCTGTTAGAGTGCCTATGTTCCATGTCCCAAATCTCAACCTTCTGTCGCTTCGACCTTTACCTTTTACTTTGTGAACTAGCTTATTTACCCTCGTCCATTCACGAAAACGCGAGAACCCTTGTTCATTTAACACTACATCCGGGTACCGATGCAGCGGCTCTTGCTTTGACACCGTACTCGAGCCATACGGCGCGTTGCTTCCGGGCAACGACCTAGCTTTAGCGCAATAATGTCTTTGATTCATGTCATGGGGGTTCGGCTATATTTTTATGTTGGTTGCCGAAGACCTAACACAACCCTCCTCCTTTATTCGGGTTTGGGACCGGCTATGTACCGCAAGTGTAACATAGACAGAATTTATATATATATATATATATAATTAATTTTGATATATATTTTATATTTTTGCTAAAAATTAATCATCAAAATCAGTCGGTGTAGTATATGTTCTAGCCGTGCACCTCTAGCCGTGCACCAAAAAATTAGTAATATTGACAAATAACTAGTATATAGCTTAGCATATGTTGTGTATAGGAAACTTCTATACATGATGGCAACGTCTAAAGGATATGGCTTTGGGCTGGCTATGATATTAGACGGGAAAGTATCATTCAATTCAATTATTAACAAGTAAAGTAGCATTTTATAGGCTTGTAGCCGTGTAGGCGTAACATGTGACAAAAGTGTAACATAGGCAGAATTTATATATATATATATATATAATTAATTTTGATATATATTTTATATTTTTGCTAAAAATTAATCATCAAAATCAGTCGGTGTAGTATATGTTCTAGCCGTGCACCTCTAGCCGTGCACCAAAAAATTAGTAATATTGACAAATAACTAGTATATAGCTTAGCATATGTTGTGTATAGGAAACTTCTATACATGATGGCAACGTCTAAAGGATATGGCTTTGGGCTGGCTATGATATTAGACGGGAAAGTATCATTCAATTCAATTATTAACAAGTAAAGTAGCATTTTATAGGCTTGTAGCCGTGTAGGCGTAACATGTGACAACGTTATCTAAACTCACGGGTAGTTATCTCGTTCTTATTCGGTTGAAGTGGATAATTATTCGTTTGGGCGTGGAGCAGATTTTTAATAGAATGTGGTCTTAGACGGAGTATGATAGAATCAAATTTAGGTAACACTTGTTTCGGAA
>NC_029793.2:137933379-137958844 GCF_000816755.2 Arachis ipaensis
TTATTGATTGTATTTTTTCTGTTGCTCCACTCTATTATGTTGAGCTCTTATTTACTTAAAAAAAAATAAAGATGAGATCAATATCTACAGAATGAGTTAGAATCTAATTTTTTTTATTATACGTGAATAAAAATAGATATAAATTCTATACAAATTATTATATGAACCAGAATCAGAGAGAACAAAAATCTAATTCTATGCCACCCCTAATAGCACGTGTCATGGTCATCAAAATAAAATAACTTACGGCTAACTAACTGGTCAATACTACGGTGTTAAAAAGAAAATTTTTTAGTTGATGCTAAAAGTATGTGTCATAGAAGAAAAAGTAACATGTATTTACTTTGTTGGTAAAGTTTTAAACAATTTTACAGCGTGGCCGAAAAGGAAAATGCTGTATAAGGTAATTAATTAGTCGAAGATAATTATGATTTTAGGTCTTTTTTATGGTCTAACAATAATTTGGTAAAATAATTGGACTAATTATAGTTTGATTTTTTTATTATATTATTGAATAAAAATAAAGTGATTAAATATTTTTAAAAATTTTTTATTGAGTTGATAATTTTTGGTCAGTTTAACATAATATGCATTTTTTTTATTGAGGGGATGGTAATTGTTAATTTAGTTATTGAAATTATCATGACAAAAAGAAATTAAAATTGTAAAAAAAAAATTATTATACTAAGTATGTATTTAGATTGAAGTTTATAGATGAGAACTTGCATAAGATTAATTTTGATTAAAAGTGAGTTGAGAGTAGCATAATTTATGTTTATTAAGTTTTTTATATAGATTGTAGTAAATTAAAAAATTATTTAGATTATATTACTCAAAATCATTTTTAAATAAAAAATCTTTAATTTTATTAAAATTGACCAAACCCCAATTTACCTAGAATTCTTAATTTCACTTTTGTCCCAAATTAAACCCCAAAACCCTAACCCCTTCTAACCTAACCCTAATCACAGCCAATGTTCCCCTTGACCATACCCAGCATCAGTTAAAAAAAAAAAAGAAAGAAAGAAGAAAGAAAGGGAAGAGAGGGGAAGGGAGACGCAGGAAAGGGGAAAGGGGAAGGAGAGGAAGGCGGCGCGGTGGGTGTCACTGCCACCGCCGCCGCCGCTGTTGGCAAGAGAGAGAGAGAGAGAGATCCGCGAGAAGAGGAGGAAGAAGACGCACCACCACACCCAACCACGTTCAGATCGCCGTCGCACCGCCACCGCACAGCGTCGCCGCCATGCCTTCATTGCCACCAAACGCTGTCAAGCACGAAGGGAGCCAAACACCGCGAGGAAGAAGCTGCTCGTCGTGTCGGTCACCGTCGCTGGGGCTGTGAATCGCCGCTGAGAACCGCGCGAGAGCCAGTGGAGGACGGAGCCTCTGCTGCGTCCCCGCCGTGCTTCCATCAGCGCCGAACCGCCATGCCGTCGCTGCTGCTGGGTTGACACCGCCGCTACTGCCCAAGCCGTCATCATCGCAAAACACACACACACATAGAAGAGGAAGAAAGGATCTCCGCCGCTGCCAGGGTCGTTGGTGAGTTCTGTGCCACCATTAGGATCACTGTTCTGCCACCATTGAAGCTCGTCAGAGAAGGAGCTATTGTCAGAAGAAGATACTGCTGTCCTTGCTCTATACTGTTCTGTTTTGCCCCTGCTTTTGGTTTCGCAATTGCCAAAGTCTCTGCCGCCATGGGTATTGCCGTTGGGGTTGTTGGGAACTAACGATGGAGCTGCCCGAAAACCCTATTGTAAGCTATCTCTATTTTCAATTCCATTAAATTCATTTTCATTTCCGATTCCATTGAATTTGAACTCTCTATTTTGTTGCAACCTTGGTTATTGCTATGAGAATTATTGATGTCGCTGTTACTGGAGTATCATTGGAATTGACGTTGCTATTACCCCGGTTAATGCTGCCCCTAGGATGTATGCCCTGGTCTTTGATCTGTGTTCTTCTGAGTACCAGAGCTGCTGCTCCATTCCCGTATTTCTTTTGGGTAAGATTGGTTTTGTTCTACAACCAATATTCTGATTATTGCTCCTTTGATGATCTGTTCTATTCTGCCCTTGCATTTGCTTCAGTTCCTATTAAATTTCCTTCCAAAGTTGCTGTTGCTGTTCCCGTGAGGGTTATTGCTATCACTGTCGCCATGAATTGAAAGAAAAGGAAATTATCACGATTAGTTACGTGGACTCAGCTAACTGAGGTAGGGGTTTTCTTAAAATTTATTTTTATAATTCAGAATTGTGATAAATAGATATTGATGCAAAAAGATATATTTCTGTGATTATATTTGTCTTGTGGATGTGATGGTTAGTTGGACTGGATTATTGGATGCTTGATTGCGTGAGTGGTGTATGGTTGTTGATAAAAACCGGTTTGAAATGTTATTTGCTTGATTAGTATGAAAAGTGGATTTTTCTTGGTTTTGGAGTTTACTTAGTAATATAAATGAATTGATTCTGAGGGCTGGTCTGATTTTATAAATGAACTACTATTTGAGCTGATTTGATTTTAAAAAGAGTTTTACTGTTGGAATTGGTTTGATTTAAAAATAATTTGGTATTGGAACTGGCTCAACTCTGGAAAATATTTGAGATTTGGAAATGGTTGAAAAATATTTGAGAAATGTTTGGATGGGACCCGAAAAGGGTGGCAGTGTCCGAGTTTTAGTCGATACTCTGTTGACCCTAAGACGTAAGTGTGACCGGGCACTATATAAATTCCCGGAAATGTTTACCCCCATTGAGCAATATTGATTACTTGAGAAAAGCTATGCATAGACTCTTGGGGATGCACGTCGGGGGACAGTCTAAAGACAATTCAGACTTGTCGGGTTGGCTGGATAATCGACAGATGAGCCTCATCAGCCATAGGACAGGCATGCATCATATGCATTTGTATGCTTTGTTTGGATTTGAACTTGTTTTGGTTTGCCTAATTGCTAAACTGTCCTTAATTGCTACTTGAACTATTTGCTGTAACTGCTACCTACTTGTGCTTTCCTTGTCTGTCTTGCCTGTGTTTGTCCTGGTATACTATATTTGAGAATGAACTTTGATGCTGAATTAATGATTGTGTTGTTTGATTGCGTGGTTGGTTTCTGATTGAGATTTTTCTTATAAAAAAGGAAATGTTTCGGATTTCTAAAAGATTAAACATTGTTAATTTTGAAAAGGTTTTGAACGATTTTCTATTGGTTTTTAAAATATTCATAAGGCATTGATAATCACTGAGCTTGAAAACAGTTTTCTTATTGAATATCTTCTTATGACAACTTTGAAACTCCGTGGTGAGACCGTGTGGTTAGGTTCTCACCCCCCTACAGCTTTACCTTTTCAGGAACCGGATGAAGAAGCATTAAGAAGAATTATATTGCGTTTGGTTTATATGTTGTTCTGTTAATTAGATTATTTTCTTTCCTCGTTTTTTTTATAAGAGGGATAGGAGTTGTATGTTTTATATGTATATTATATTATGAAATATTATGTAAGGAGTCTTGTATATGAATCTATGCCTGCTTGTATTTTTATTAAAATAAAGTATTTATTTCCGGTTTGAAAAAAAAATTAGCGATACAGTATCGAGTCACAGGCTCCTATTTTAATAGTTAGTATGTAAAGTAGTCGTAATACCTCTTGCTATCAGAATAGCGCAGCCGGAAACGTGACTTTTGATAGTGAGGGTGTTACATAAACCATGCTAATTTTAGCTTACTTTTAATCAACATCAATTTTTTCGTTTGCAAACTTCAACCTAAACATACACTTAATATTAATAAATTCTTTTTTACAATTTCAATTTTTTTTGCCATGACAATTTCAATAACTAAATTAACAATTAGTAATTTAGTATCACCCTTAATAAAAAGAAAAAATGAACTACATACTATGTCAAACTGACAAAAAATTAACAAATCAATAAAAAACTTCCAAAAATATATTTACAAAAAACTCATTTATAACTCTATAGCCAATTCAATCCGTTATATATTTTACTCACTTCATCTTTATTCAATAATACAACAAAAGGAAAATAAATCTTATTGTGAGCCTAAATATTTTTTGAATCCTAAAAAAAATCCAATACCATAATTATCATTATTAACGCATTTTTTTCATCAACTTATTAATTGTACTTAATTTTCATACATCACACTCTACTATTATGCAGGAATTGTCTAAAACTTTAGCAACAATCTAAACATGCGTTCCTTCTTCTTATATGCCATGTATTTTCAGCACCAGTAGAAAAATTTCTCTTTCAACATGGTAGTATATATATAACCTTTAGGGCTGCATACGGATCGGATATAGCCTAAAATTCTATCCGATCCGCACTGCACTCATCGGATCGAATTGGATACGATATCCGCATTTTTTCAGGCTGGATCCGATCCGATCCTATCCGCACATTTGCGGATCGGATCGGATCGGATATCGGGTATATCCGCATAATTCAAAAAAACTATTTTAAGATTTTGTTTGGCTGTTTTTACAAAAAAAAAATCCAGAAAATTTATTTTTCACCTGTTTAAACCTATTTACTTCTAAAATATTATCAATAAAAGTTCTCTTGAATAACAAAAACAAAATAATAACACAATATTTAAGTTTAATTACTCTAAGTTGAAGTACAACATAAAATATTAAAAACAAGATATCATAAAATTTATAAAATAACACATTAAAATTCATATCACATTAGGGTTTACTTTCTTAAACTATGCTATTTATATGAGATGTGCGGATATGCGGATTTACGGATCGGATCTGATCCGATCCGATGACTCTGCAGATCAGATAATATCCGATAATTCGGATCGAATGTAGATAATTATCGCGGATATGCGGATATTATCCGATTCATGTGCAGCCCTAATAACCCTAACCATATTACTATTATTTTATTGAAATTGTCACTACTTATTGCTTGCTGGCTACAAGAAAAGTCAAAGTCAAAAGTAGCCGGTAAGAATGTAATATCCTTGTCATACCTTCGTGTAGTAGTTTGATCGATCAATGAATTTCTCACGAGCTACATAATTTAATTAAGGGCAAGTTACTTAAATAAATAATTTAGAGAAAATATTTACCTGAATGTGCAAAATCAGTTCTTGTTACCTGCATGTGTAAAATGCCATTTTTATGTAAACCGTGGCAACCCACCACGGTTTCAAAACGTACATAAACCGTGGAGACCCACAGCGGATTAGGGTTTAAAAAAATTGAGTGTAAACCGTGGTAGGTCACCACGGTTTACTAAGAAAAAATTGCATGCATAAACCGTGGAGAGTCACCACGGTTTATGAAGAAATCCTTTTGCACATAAAACCCTGTGGGTCACCACGGTTTATGTGTGTGTGGCTATATAAGTAATCCGTGGAAGGTTAGGACGGATCATTTGGTAAGGAACAAAAAAAAAGGAAGTTGTTGTTGTGTTGAGAGTATTTGGCAAAACTTTGGAGGTTTGAAGGAGAAGTGGGTGGTGGAGCCAATGGAGGGTGAGGATCGCTTGTACCGACTAAATGACGTCGCTCACGTGGCAGGATATATCGACGAAGAGGTTAGTTACTGTTTCTGTCGTTATTATTGTTATTAAAATTCATACTAATATAGCAATTGATATTATTAGGGATATTGTTAGTAAAAATATTTTATTATGTTTATTTGTATTGTTATTCTGATTAATGTTATTTACATAAATATTGATATTATTATGGTTACTGTCAATCCAAATGTGAGGCATTTATTAATATTGTCTACTGAATAATGCATATTTTATTATGCTTATTTATCTTGTAAGTCTGGTTAATAGTATTTTTCTAAAATATTTTGTTATAAATGTAAATATTTTATTGAATAATATTTTTTTTCTGTATTTATATTGTTATAATGAGTGCATAGTATTCGTAGCTTCACGGTGTATTACACACTAAGAGAATCAATGAATTTAATGTGACGAGTCTAATAATTTTTACGAAAATTATGTTTGGTGTTGTTTGTAATGGTTGTATGTTAAGGGATTTTGTTACCCACGTTTTGCAGCCTAGTAGGGTTATTAGCACCGTTAGGAGTCAGCAGAATATGCCCTTACATGACCGGATTATACCGTATCTAGAGACTGCCGGCTTGTATCATCTGGTTAGACTAAACAGTCAGTGGTTCTGGGTTGATGAGTCTCTCCTTAGCGCATTTATTGAGCGGTGGCGTCCGGAGACCCACACGTTCCATATGCCGTTTGGTGAGTGCACCATTACTTTACAGGATGTTGCGTATCAGCTGGGTTTGCCGATTGATGGTGTGCCCGTTAGTGGGTGCTTGAATGAGTTTGAGAATCTGATGGAACACGGTAGACCAGCATGGGTGTGGTTTCGGGAGTTATTCGGGGAGTTACCTCCACGGAATAAAATCAAGCAGATGACAGTGTGCTACACATGGTTCCACGAGAGGTTCCGGGTTCTCCCTGCAGATGCTACTGATGAGACCGTGCGTGTATACGCACGCGCTTATATCCTGATGCTGTTGTCGTCTCAGCTGTTTGTGGACAAGAACGCAAACAGGGTTCACCTTCGCTGGTTGCCTTATTTGGCATCGTTGGACGACTTGGGCAGATATAGCTGGGGCTCCGCTGCACTGGCCTGGTTGTATAGGTGTCTTTGTCGTGGAACAAACAGGAACGTCGTTAACTTGGCTGGGCCGCTACAGCTACTACAGTCTTGGATTTTCTGGAGGTTTCCCACTCTGAGGCCCACTGGTTTTGACCGGTTCGGGTTTCCTCTGGCTTCCAGGTAGGGTTTAGTATTATCCGTTAATAAATTTTAAATACATCATGTGTTATGGTTTGTTTTGACATCATTTCAATTAAAATTGTAGGTGGGCTGAGTTTGTGCCGAGGAACGATGCAGGGGCACAGAGATTACTTTCCGCACGCCTTGCACTGGATCGCCTTCCACTGCCTTCTGCTTAGCCATCCAAACCTTCCTGTAACTAGGCCTGAAACCGTAATCAGCTTCTGTCGCTTGTTGAAGTACCTTTACCGTAACCGCAGCATCTGCCCTAACCATAGGAAGAATCCTCGCACAGATAACATGGTAATCCAGCTGACGGTGATCACTTGAAATAGAAGTTGCGAGGCATGTGTGTGGCCCGTTGTACCTCCTAACCTCCCAAGGTCGATACAACCGCCATGGGAATCTTGTAGAATAGTTTCTTCACCAACTTGCTACCCAACACGCCAAGCTTCTCCAAGATGCTGTTCTTCAAATCTGACAAAGTCATCGACGACCTGATAAAAACACTTAGTGGTTCTCTGTCGGTAAACTTCACACCTTTGCTTTTGCTTTTTTTTATTTTCCCAGAGCAATGCACTAAGGCAAGAAAACTCTCTTCCTCACTAGCCATTGTGAAAATGATCTCTTATGGAGCTTGATTCACCAACATATATATAGACTTCCTGTCAACATAAACCGTGGTGACCCACAGGGTTTTATGTGCAAAAGGATTTCTTCATAAACCGTGGTGACTCTCCACGGTTTATGCATGCAATTTTTCCTTAGTAAACCGTGGTGACCTACCACGGTTTACACTCAATTTTTTTAAACCCTAATCCGCTGTGGGTCTCCACGGTTTATGTACGTTTTAAAACCGTGGTGGGTTGCCACGGTTTACATAGAAATGGCATTTTGCACATGCAGGTAACAAGAACCAGTTTTGCACATTCAGGTAAATATTTTCTCTAATCTATTTATTTAAGTAACTTGCCCTTTAATTAACAACCGGATAGATGTTAATAATTAGGAAAAGTATAGGCAACGACTTTAAATAATTTTTTTTTTCTATTTTCAAAATATATACTCTCATCTCTTACAAAAATAAATATTATTTCTTTACTTTTTTTAATAAGTTAGGCACCATGTTCTAGGCACCATAGCATTTGCCTTATATATATTAGCATATTCAAGTGCTTTCAACGTTTCATTTGATAACACAACCACCATTGCTATTCTTCAATACGAAAAGGGAAACTACATAACATCTTCAATAAGCATTCCTAACATGCCTTCACTTCCATCTTTCAATGACACCAATTCCTCGCGTCAACATCATAACTCAAATGAGAAGCTTGGCAGATGAAGCACACCCAATTAACGTGCCATTGGAAATTATAATAAAGACAAATTAAAGATCCTTTCAAGTATAATCTCGTTGATCCTCCTTATCAGAATACAGTGGCTCTGCACCTAAAAATGGTTGGGTAGCCATCAGATTTCAGACCAAAAATCAGGTAGAAATTAAATTACTTATTGCTAATTATTAATTTGATTTCTGTATGTTCATTTTTAATTAATTTGTTTTCTTGAATAATCAGATGTATGGTTCATGCACTGCCATTTAGAGCGACATGTAAGTTGGGGAATGACCATGACTTTTGTTACGGACTGACGGTCCAGCCCAAAAAACCGCCGGATCGGGGCACTGCCCCACCCAAGTCCAAGAAATCCTAACGGATCCTTTCGGATCGGTTAGCCATAACCGACCCAGAATCCAACCACATCACAGCTGCGCCACCAGCCGGATCGAAACCCCCAGGGACGGCACCCGAGGTACCGACCCCCCAGTACGGACGACCCGCACGCGTGGAAAGTGACAGCTCAAACTCTCCACCAATGGGCCAGGTCATCACTAGGCCCACCCAGCACGCTATATAAGGGGAGAGGACAGCTCTTCCCCGAAGGTATGTCACATCCTTACCTAACCCTGCCACCCTCAGTACGGACTCTGACTTGATCGTCGGAGTGTCTTTGTAGGTGGCCACCCCCTCATCCGTTCGCCCTCTGACGTTACCAGCACTCGCTCCGCGCTCGCTCGGGACCTCTCCTCCTCTCCTTATCACCTTCTGTCGACAACCCGATCACCCGAGAACCCCAGGTAACGAACATTGGCGCCGTCTGTGGGGATCCCGACGCAGACATGGAGCGGCGCATCACCTCGGACACACAAGCGACCTCCAGACCAACCCGAAGCAAGTCGGAAGGCCGTTGGGGGTCCCAGAAAGAGGAGGACCGTAATCGAGAAAACCCCATCATCATAGGGGCAACCCCTTTTCATCCCTCAATCCTCAAGGTCTGGCTCCCGAGAAACTTCGACAAGCCAACGGACATGAGGTATGATGGGACCAAGGATCCCCAGGAACATGTCACGGCTTTCGAAGCAAGAATGAATCTGGAAGGAGTAGGCGACGCAGCCAGATGCCGGGCGTTTCCTGTAACACTGGCCGACCCGGCAATCCGGTGGTTCAACACCCTCCCACAAGGATCCATCACGACCTTCGCAGACATCTCCAAGAAGTTTCTAGCACGGTTCACGACGCGCATAACAAAGGCGAAACACCCGATCAACCTGTTAGGGGTCACCCAGAAACCCGGCGAGCCGACCAGGAAGTTCCTGGACAGGTTTAACGACGAGTGCCTGGAAATCGACGGCCTCACGGACTCGGTCGCTAGCCTATGCCTAACGAATGGCCTATTGAATGAGGACTTTAGGAAACACCTAACAACCAAACCTGTATGGACCATGCAAGAAATCCAAAGCATAGCCAAGGAGTATATCAATGACGAAGAGGTTAGCCAGGTTGTGGCGGCCAATAAACGGCAGCCACCCAACTCGCCACCTCGGCATGCGCACCAGACTGAAAGGTACAAGGAAGCTCCTAGAGACAGCACCCCAAACAAACTAACCAAGCAACCACGGGTAGGGAGATTCACGAACTACACGCCACTCACGGCGCCCATAGTAGAGGTCTACCAGCAGATTGCAGACAAAGGAATCCTATCCAGACCAAGACCCCTGAAGGAGAGAACGGGAGGCAACAAAAGCCTTTACTGCGATTACCACAAAGGGTTTGGTCACAAGACCCAGGACTGCTTTGACCTCAAAGATGCCTTGGAACAAGCCATCAGGGAGGGGAAACTAAACGAGTTCTCCCGGCTCATTAGGGAGCCGAGGAGACGGGAAAGAGAGCGCTCGGAGGAAGACCGGAACCGGGCTGTCAAGCCAAGACAGGAACCTCCAGGGGACGCCAACAACCCCCCAGCCTTTGTGGTTAATGTCGTGGTCGGACAAGATAGCCCCCCCAATTCCAAATCAGCAACAAGGAAGGATTCCCGAGTGCTCTCCATCACAACAGAGAGCCCCACTGCCAGCAGGAAGCCCCCCACCATATCATTTGGCCCAGAAGACAAATGGTTCAATGACCTTCCCGAGAACCCCCCTCCCATGGTAGTCACAGCAATGATCGGAACGGGACTGGTCAAGCGCATCCTCGTCGACACGGGAGCCGACTCAAATATCCTATTCAGAAACGTCTTCGACGCCATGGGATTCAAGGAATCCGACCTCCAAAATCACTAACATGGAGTCATGGGACTCGGCGACAATTTTATCAAGCCCGACGGGACGATCTCCCTCCCAATCAGCTTAGGAACTGGCGATGCCAGGAGATCGGTTATGGCAGATTTCGTAGTCCTTAGAGACTCCACTGCCTATAACATCATCCTAGGGAGGAAAATCATTAACGAGTTCTCAGCTGTAATATGCACCAAGTTCCTAACAATGAAGTTCATAACGGACAAGGGAATGGTTGGTTCCATAAGGGGAGACCTAGAAACGGCAGTCGCTTGCGACAACGCCAGCCTCTCCTTAAGAAAGGAGTCCAAAAAAGTAGCTGGCGTGTTCCTAGCAAACCTGGACGCCCGAATAGAGGACAAACCAAGACCTGAACCAGAGGGAGACATGGAGAAATTTCAGATAGGGAAGTCGGTAGAGCAATTCACCTTCATTAACAGGAATCTTCCCCACGAACTAAAAGGCCCCCTCATGGAAGTCGTAATGGCAAACAGTGACCTCTTCGCATGGACCCCATCAGATATGCCGGGGTTGGACCCCGAAGTCATGTCTCACCGGCTAGCCATAAAACCCGGTGCCAAACCGGTAGCCTAGCGAAGAAGGAAGATGTCGCAGGAAAGAGCTGAGGAAGTCGCTAAGCAAACAACAGGGCTGCTAGAAGCAGGGTTCATCAAGGAACTCGATTACTCGACATGGCTGTCCAATGTTGTCTTGGTCAGGAAAGCCAGCGGGAAATGGAGGATGTTCGTAGACTACTCCGACCTGAATAAAGCATGTCCCAAGGACTCTTTTCCCCTCCCCAACATCGACACTCTCGTAGACTCGGCAGCGGGATATCGGTTTCTCAGCTTCATGGATGCCTATTCCGGATACAATCAAATCCCGATGCGCCGACCTGACGAGGACAAAACTGCGTTTATAACCCCAGGGGGCACCTACTGCTACAAAGTAATGCCCTTTGGACTAAAGAACGCAGAGGCCACCTACCAGAGATTGATGAGCAGAGTCTTCCACGACCTCATCGGCAAGACGGTAGAGGTATATGTCGACGATATATTCGTAAAAACGGCAGAACCAGGCCAACTGATAAAAGACCTCCAGGCCGTCTTTGAGGCGCTAAGGAGATACAAAATGCGACTCAATCCGCTCAAATGCGCATTCGCCATGGAAGCGGGAAAATTCCTAGGGTACATGATAACCCAGAGAGGAGTAGAAGCCAACCCGGATAAGTGCGAAGCCGTTCTCAAAATGACAAGTCCTGGGTGCATCAAAGACGTACAACGGCTGACCGGGAAGCTCACAGCCCTACCTCGGTTCCTCGGAGCATCTGCGGAAAGGGCCACCCCGTTCTTTAACCTAATGAAGAAAGGAATCACCTTTGAATGGACCCAGGAGTGCGAAGAGGCATTCAAGCACTTTAAAAGGATACTCTCGGAACCTCCCATACTCAGCAAACTCGGGAAAGATGAGCCCCTATACCTCTACTTGGCCGTGACCACGCAAGCAATGGCCGCAGTACTAGTCAGAGAGGAAGATAAGACCCAACGACCAGTATACTTCATCAGCAAAATGCTTCAAGGGGCAGAGACAAGGTACACAAAGCTGGAGAAGCTAGCCTATGCCCTACTAATTTCATCAAGAAGGCTGAAACAATATTTCCAAGGGCACACAATCATCCTAAGGACCGACCAAGCCATCCGACAAGTCCTCCAGAAACCCGACCTGGCGGGAAGGATGATGGCATGGGCAGTGGAGCTATCCCAATACGACTTGCAGTATGAACCAAGGTAAGCAATCAAAGCCCAAGCCATGGCCGACTTCCTCGTAGAGGTCACAGGGGAAGCACCCGACATACCGAACACACGGTGGAAGCTCCATGTTGACAGAGCATCCAATCAAACGTTCGGAGGAGTTGGAATAATCCTCGAAAACTCGGCTGGCATAGCCTTCGAGCAATCTATCAAATTTGAATTTCCAGTCTCCAACAACCAAGCCGAGTATGAAGCCTTGATAGGAGGACTGATGCTAGCCAAAGAAGTCAGAGCATCAAGGTTGGAAGTCAATAGCGACTCCCAAGTCGTCACTTCCCAAGTAAACGGCAGCTACCAGGCCAGGGACGCACTGCTACAGAAATACTTGGAAAAAGTAAAAGAACTATGCAAAGGCTTCGAGGAAGTAACAATCCAGCATGTTCCCAGAGAAAGGAACGCCTGAGCCGACCTCCTCTCCAAGCTCGCAAGCACTAAACCCGGCACGAGGAACAGATCTCTGATCCAAGGGCTGGCAACAGAACCTGCGATCATCATGTGCGCAACCCAAGCACCAAACCTGCCCTCATGGTTAGACCCGATCTCCCGATATCTAGAGCATGCAGAAGCACCTCCCAACCAAAAAGAGGCGGAATTTATCAAGAGAGAAGCCCCCAAGTACACGATCATACAGGGACAGCTGTACAAGCGAGGGCTCTACCAACCACTATTAAAGTGCCTGCGCCCCGACCAGACAGACTACGTCCTGAGGGAGGTACACGAGGGGTGTTGTGGTCACCACATCGGGGGAAGATCTCTAGCAAGGAAAATCATCAGGGCGGGATACTACTGGCCCACCATGATGACAGATGCTCAGGAATTCGTAAAGAAATGTAAAAAATGCCAGGAGAATGCCAACTTCCACAAAGCACCTCCCGAGGAACTCAACCTAATGTTGGCCCCCCGACCTTTCGCCCAGTGGGGAGTCGACCTCCTGGGCCCATTTCCCCCAGGACCTGGGCAGGTGAAGTACTTAATAGTAGCCATAGATTACTTCACCAAGTGGGTAGAAGAAGAACCACTAGCCAGCATATCCGCAACGAACTGCCAAAAGTTCATGTGGAAACAAGTGGTCACAAGGTTCGGGATACCGGAAACCATCATATCGGACAACGGGACCCAGTTCACCGACAAAAAGTTCAAAGGATTCTTGGAAGGACTAGGGATCAAGCAAAAGTTCTCCTCAGTCGAACACCCTCAAACCAACAGCCAAGTTGAAGCAGCCAACAAAGTTATCCTAAAGGGGTTGAAAAAACGACTCGAGGGGAAAAATGGCTCATGGGCAGAAGAACTAGCCCCAGTACTATGGTCGTACAGGACCACCCCCCAGTCATCCACCGGAAAAACCCCTTTCCGACTCACATACGGGGTCGACGCTGTCATCCCAGTCGAGATCGGGGAACCGAGTCCGAGGCTGCTCCTTGGTGGGGGTAGCGAGGCCGTTGAAAAATACCTAACCGACGAGACAAGGCAAATGGCGCACCTGGCAGAAACAGCAATCAAGCAGAGAGTGGCCCTCAGATACAATGGCAAAGTACTGAAAAGAAACCTGGGAGAAGGCGACCTGGTCCTACGACGAAACGACATAGGTCCCCCGACACCAGGAGAAGGCAAGCTAGCCGCAAACTGGGAAGGACCTTACAGAGTAAAAGAAGTCCTCGGCAAAGGGAGCTACAAGCTAGAAAGGTTGAATGGGAATGAAGTACCGAGGACATGGAACATGGCGAACCTCAGAAGGTTCTACTCGTAAGAAGGGGCGGCCAACGTGACCCCAACCCCCATTCCCATGTTCCGCTTTTACGATTTCTTTTATGCTTTATGTGAATACCCTCATTTGTTTAAATTTGTTTATGCATTACAAATTCCTTTGTCTAACAATATGATAAGCTTATCTTTTGCAAGTTCATTCTATCCCGAGTCTCAAATAAAATGCAGCGTGAAACGGTCGACCTAACGGTGACCCGGGACTGATCACCCCGAGAACCATAAGGGACCAAAAGCAAAAAACGGCTCAAAGAAAAACAAATACGATAATAAACGGATTGAAGCAAAAAAGCCATGACGGCCCGAACATACGGAATAAAAAGCAATGGCCACGACGGCCCGAATAAAATCCAACAAAAACAAGCACAAAGAAGTGTTCAAATACAACTAAAAGGCGCCCACCAGCAGGCCTAAAATGATGAACATTACAAAATAAAACAAAGGTTAGATCCTAATAAATCAAAAGATGTCAACAATCTTCCCGCCTTCCACAGTCTTCATCGCGCCAACCTGAGAGAGATCAAGGTCGGGAGCCAGCACCGTCACCTGTAACTTAATCCCCTCCTCGGTCAGCTTAACGGCATCACGAGCTCCCTTAGCAAGATCTTTGTTTCTCTTCTTTAAGGCCGCTACCTCCCGAGCAGCCGCCTTCGCCGAACTCTCAGACAACTTCAACTTCTCTTCCAATTCCTCAACCCTTTTCTTCACGGCTGCAGTCTCACCACGAGAGGCATTCAGATCCTTCATTAAAGCCATATCCCGATCCACCAGCCTGTTAATCTCCTTAGCATCCTCCTCAGCTTTCTTTTAACAATCAGACAACTTGGTTTTTAGAGACTCCTCCCGGGATCGTGAATCCGTCAAATCCTTTTGGGAGTTCCTAAGCTTCACCTCCATGGCGTGATAGCTACCCAAGACAGGTTCAACCTTCTTGGCGATAGCAGCAGCGCGAAGGAGACTACGATAAATCCACCTAGCCTGCCCGGAGAGGTCGACCTCATGGAAAAACTCCTCGGTGCCGGGGAGCAATTGAGACTCGATGAAGCCCCCGGCATCGAAGTTCTTCTCCATAACAGAAAGGGCCTTGCCGGTGTCCCGTTTTCTCTTCTTAACATTTCCCACAAGTCTCAGTTCATCATCACCAAAATCTTCTTCAAAAATCTCCACCCCCACATCAGAAACCTCCTCAACCTTCTCGGAGGGGACAGCATCTCCCTGGTGAACCGGGCCGGTCTCGGCTGCCTGACCTCCGGCCTCCCCGGTCTCACCAACCTTCTCCTGCCCTTGGCCCGCTGAAGGATTCGATGGAGAGTCACCCTCACCCTCTTCATTTCCCTTAATGAGACTCATCAAGTCAGCTAAAGTCTTCTTCCCACCAGCCATAGAAACTGCGAACAAAGGAGAAAGGAAAGACGTCAATAGATAAGAAAAGAAAAACACAAGAAGTACAAGGAAGAGATAACCCACCAACATACGACCGACCGGCTTTCCGGTCTCCCATTAGCAAACGAGGATTAAGATTCTTTTCACCAAAAATAGTCAACAGAATGTTAGCAATGCTACGATCCTCCTTATTCAACCAGTCATAAGACACCTTTATAAGATAATCAGATCCCGCACCAAAACTCCAGTAGGTCGGGATCAGCCGAGCTCCCTCAGCCGAGAGCCAAAAAGGATGATGCCTTTCTACCGGTCTAACCTTAAAAAAGGTAGATTTAAACCCGTGAAAAGAGTCCTCAAAAAGACCAAAAATCCTACGCCCCTGTTGGGCCCTAAAAGACATATAACCCTTCTTAGCCTTCCCCTGGCTAGAAGGGTTCGTGAGCAGGAAGAGGTAAAGAAAGACGTTTACTGAGAGCGGAAGCTCGAGAAACTCGTAGACCATTTCAAAGCACCGAATAGAAGCCCAGCTATTCGGATGAAGTTGCGACGGCGCAACATCGCAGCGATTCAGCAAGCCCATGACAAAAGAGGAAAAAGGTAGACGAAGCCCCAAAGTCGTGAACATGGGCTCGTAAACCCACAGCCAATCAACAACTGTCGGGGAAGCCAAATTCTTATGCACACACGCTCACGAGCAGCAGGGACAAAGACCTGGTAGAGCGCCTCCTCAGGACCCTCCCCCCCTCACATAAGAGTCCAGCTTGCCGTAACTTCTGGAGCCCTTCCATAGTCACCTTGGAAGGGGTATCCTTCACATCAGAGGAAACCCAAGCATAGTGGTCGACGAAGTCAGCCAGGGGGCGCTGGGCCTGGCTCGAAGAAGCAAGACGATCGTCCATACCTACATTGGGGGCACCACTAAAGTCAACACAGGAAGTCGGAAACCCTCAAAACAAGAAAGAGAAAAATACGAATCTCCCCCTAAACCCAGAAATGCAAACGAAACCCAGGAAAAACCCAGAAATGCAAACGAAACCAAGAAAAAACCTAGTGGCACCCCCTCTAAAAAGAAAAAACAAATAAGAAACGCCAAAGACCTAAGCATGTAACAAAGCAAAAGCACCAGAAATAAAGCAACAATCGAAATAGGGGAAGAATCATGAAAACTTACTAGAAGAAACAGGAGATTGCAAAGAAAGCAAAGAGCAAGATGCTTCAAGCAACAACAGCAGTATGAACAGAAGAGGCAGCAGCACTAAAGAACTTGCGGAGAAGAAAGGAAGAGTAGTGAAAGAGAGGAGTGGGGGTTACGAAATAAAAATAAAAGAAGCAAAGCGTAACCGCCGAGGAGGAGCACCTAAAAGGCAGGGGCATAACTGCCATTTCACCCAAAATTTCAAAACAACAAAGCGACGGGCATTTAATGCTCAGCGCAAAAACCAAAAAAGCGGCACGAAAATCGAAGCGACCAAACGGGAAGAAAAACAAAGCGTCGCCCACGAACTGCCGAGAAAAGGAAAAGCTCACGACAAACGCGCCTAGCCACGAATCTCGAACCTCGAGGCTGACGCATTGGGGGCACTGTTACGGAATGACGGTCCAGCCCAAGAAGCCGCCGGATCGAGGAACCGCCCCACCCAAGCCCAAGAAATCCTAACGGATCCCTTCGGGTCGGTTAGCCATAACCGACCCAGAATCCAACCACATCACAGCTGCGCCACCAGCCGGGTCGGAACCCCCAGGGACGGCACCCAAGGTACCGACCCCCCAGTACGGACGACCCGCACGCGTGGAAAGTGACAGCTCAAACTCTCCACCAATGGGTCAGGCCATCACTAGGCCCACCCAGCACGCTATATAAGGGGAGAGGACAGCTCTCCCCCAAGGTACGTCACATCCTTACCTAACCCTGCCACCCTCAGTACGGACTCTGACTTGATCGTCGGAGTGTCCTTGCAGGTGGCCACTCCCTCATTCCGTTCGCTCTCCGACGTTACCAGCACTCGCTCCGCGCTCGCTCGGAACCTCTCATCATCTCCTTATCACCTTCTGTCGACAACCCGATCACCCAAAAACCCCAGATAACGAACAACTTTCATCCTCAAAGTTGTGTTGTTCTTTATTCCTTTTTTCTTTGCGCACTCCAGTTGTGTTGCAAGAAGAAAAATATCACCAAAGTTGTATAGATTATCTATGTCACTGCTTTAATTTGATTATGTGAGGATGTAAAATGATTCTAATATAATTGTATATTGCCATTTTCAATAAAAGTTTTTTGGTTTTAATTAGTTCCCCAAGCATATAATAACTACCCTTCCAATCACATGCTCTTGTAGCAAAAATTATTACTATCATAAACAACCATCATAATAAAATTCATATACACATAACACATAGTATTCACCAAATCCTTGTCTTGCAAACTACTTCATATATATAATTACATAACAAAAACTACTCACATGAAAAGTTGTCTTCTTATAAAAATGATAATAAAAAATTATTAAATAATAACTTAATTAAATATATCAAATTATCTAACAGTTTTCGTTTATGGCATATGCAAAAAGACAATTCATGTGAGTAGTCATTTAATATACAGAAATTGGAAGGGCACAAAGAGGACTAAGTCTCTTCAATGTTATTCCATACTGCTCAGTCATGTCAAGACTTTCAGGGGTGACACCCTCTGGAAGTTTCCATTCAAATGAATGGACCAAGGCAGCCACCGCCAAAGTAATCATCCTGTTGGCAAGGGCCAATCCAGGGCAGATCCTTCTTCCGGCGCCAAATGGCAAGAACTCGAAATCCCTCCCTTTGAAATCTATTTTCGACCCGAGAAATCTCTCGGGCTGAAAAACCATTGGATCATCCCAGAACTGAGGGTCTCTTCCTATAGACCATGCATTGATGAGAACTTGGTCACCCTTGTGAATGGTGTAGCCACCTACTTCGACGTCGTTTCCGGCGACATAAGGCAAGAGAAGGGGCACTGGTGGATGAAGCCTTAGAGTTTCTTTGACTATTGCTTGGATGTATTCAAGTTTAGGGATGTCTGATTCCTTGACTTCATTGTTGGTGGTTCCAATTACTTGGTTGAGTTCCTTTCTTGCTTTTTGCATTGTTTCTGGGTTGTGTAGAAGCTCTGCCATTGCCCATTCTATTGTTGATCCTGAAGTGTCACTTCCCGCAATGAACAAATCCTGTTTAATTTGGTGTTACATTTTTTATTACCGCATCCATGATCTTTTTAATTTTGTGGTTGTAGAAAACGACGAAGAATAATATTGTCAATGATATTTATTGTTGTTGAAAAAATAGCAAAAAGAACTTGTTTTCAACCATCTGCACAACGTTTATTAGTTGGAGAACACTTGGATAAAGATATTAAAAATGCCTTTTTTTCAAAGGCGTTTACAAGTGTTATGATATTATTGGACATCTTTATTAAATTAGTTAATAATTTATTTTTTAATAAACCAAAACAAAATCGGTTTATTATAACAATAATAATAAATCCCGTTGTTTGCACTATTATTATTTGACTTGATTTGATCCTAGATTCATGTTTAAATTTTTTGATAAAAAGATAAATATATTCTTAATTTTTGTTTTAAAAAAAAAACTATGATCCAGTGAGTTATGTAAATTAGTCAGTTCGACCGGATTTGATAACAATTTGGTTTATTGTTATTGTTATAAATTTATTAATATATCCAATAATAATACGACATATAAATATTTTTACAAAAAAATTTTTTACGGGTCTTTATCAAAATCCTACTTATTATTTATTTTGTTTAGTCTCACTCAAAAGTTTACGTTAATTTGTAATACATCATGGGGGTTGGACCAAATCTAACCTCCTCTATTATCTTTACTCTTAGATATTAGAAAAACCACTCCCAACAACCAAATCTAACCTCCTCTATTATCTTTACTCTTAGATATTAGAAAAACCACTCCCAACAAGAAACCTGATGAAAAGATTATTGATGGCAATGATGACGACCTGCTTTGACTGATTTTATATAAAATAACATAGTTATGTATATAATAAGATAAAGGAGAAAGTTACGTCGTCAATGAGTAATAGCTCAAATGTCATCGTCTCCACATACTCAATTAAGAATTGAGGTTGTGAATTCGAGTCTCATATCTTTGGTAAAAAAAAAAGGAGAAAGTTACGTCTTTGGCCAGAATTAAGCCGCGTAGTTTCCGATTTGGTAATAAGTAGAATTCTTTGAAATTTATATCAAGAGTTAATAGAATATTTGTACAATGTACATAATAAAAGTTTAGAAAATATTAGAGATATAATTATTAATGTTACATTTTTTCATCGGCTGAATTTTTTGGGATGAATGATATCATGACATGGTATTAGAGTTCTAGATTCGAAAGGTCAAGAATTCGATCTTTGGTGAACTAAAAAATGATGTTTATTATCTCTAATACTCGAATAGTTATAAGTCATTGTCTCCCTAGCAGAGAACTCAATTTATATATATTCTAACATTATTTTTAGTTCTTTAGTCCCTATTAAAAATATTTTAGTACTTAACAAAATCAAATTAAATACTGATGAGCAAAGCTGCAAAGGAGATAGAATACGAATAATTTTGTTGAATAATACTTATATAACCTTAGAGATATTTTTTGTTGTTGTGATATATAATAAAATAAAAAAGAAAAAAGAATGAGATTGATTACCAACAGCATAGGCTTGATGTTATCGATAGTGAGAGGATCGGAATCCTCGCTATCATCGTGTTGGTGGTGCTGGCAATGATCAAGTAACACATCCAAGAAGTCATCACCACGCGCAGCGCAAGTGTCTCTGTAGCTCACGCGCTTCCCTATCATTTCATCGAACAGTTTATGAATCCTCAAATATGAAACTCTCACGTGCCGCTTTATTCCCTGCAAGTCCAACCACTTCACCGCCGGAAAATAATCCGACGCGTTCACCTTCCCGGCGTCCTCCATGATCCGCCACACCACCTCCTTGAACTCCCCCGCGCTCTTGAACTCCGGGTCCACCACGTCCTCCGAGAACACCGTGTTCGACACAAGGTTCAGCATGGTGGCGAAGGCCAGATCCCCGATGTTCACTGGCGTTCTTGCGGCAGATTTCTGGTGGAGGTGTTGCACGAGCTGCTGCACCTTGTGCTGCCGGAGGTGCTGGAGAAGGTCGAGGCGCTGGGCGGTGAAGATCTTCGTCGTGCATAGACGGCGCCGGCTGCGCCACCTTGGACCGCCGGGGGACCAGGCCAGGGTGTCGAGGACGTTGGGCTGAGCGGTGATGGCGTCCGGGATTGGGCGGTCGGAGAAGGAGCTATCGTGCTTTTGGAGGATTTCTTGGGCGGCGGAGGGCGAGGAGGCGATGACAACGGTGAGAGAGTGTGATAAGTAAGAGCAAGATGTGGAGCTCCATACTCAATTCTATATTGTGGGATCCCAGCCAGTTTCTTGTTGCTTCCTTAATATACTTGTACATACAGTAGAAAGATGTCGATAGTTTTTTATGGAATTAATAATTGAGGATGGTTAAATAATTTAATAAATTTAATTAAATTATTATTTAATAAGTTTTAATTATTAATTTTATATATTTGAATTTTTACCTGTATATAAAATTAGGACGTGTATACTAAAATTAGTCATCAAAGTCAGTTATTAGTATAAAAAAAATGTTGAAATATAAATATATATTGAAAATAAATTAAACTACACATGTATTTATACATAAATATATTGGTGGCTGATTTTAATAACTAATTTTGGTGTGTAAATAGCATTTTCCATAAAACTATAAAGTTGTTAATGTACTCTTTGTTAGTGCTCTGTTAGGGTTTTACCAGTGCTCTGCTAGGGTTTTATCAGTACTCTGTTTAGAGTTTGGATTTTTTTAACCTCTTTTTTATTTTTCTATTTCTATCTTCTTCTTCGATTACAATAATTTGTACTTCTACTTTTCGTTACCTTATAATCAACTTTTCCTCAATTAGCATTCTCAATCCAATATGAATTTTGGTGAAGGGAGAAACTCTAAAATTGATCTAGGTAGTGAGGAGGATGAGAAGGATATTGTGGTATTGGAAATGGAAGATTATTCTCAGGAGTTGGAGGCTTGTATTAAGAGTCTCTAGGGAAGACTCTTTGCAGATAAGGTGTTTTCAATTGGCACAATTAACAATACCCTAAGGGTGATATAGGGTAAACCGGAGGGGTTCTAATCGATTGAGAGAGGTCCTAATCAATTCTAATTCTTCTTTGAGAATGATCTTGATGTTCTTAGAAGTTAAGAAGGATCTCCTTGACTCTTTAAGGATTATATCTTGCATGTGAGAAGATGGGTTGAATCGGATGAACAGGACCAGAAAAGCATTACTTGTTTTCCAATCTGATCCAATTCTGGTGTCTGTCTGAGCAGTTCAAAACTATTCAGGTTGGAAAAAGACTCGGGGAGAAAATTAGAGAGGTGATAGACATTGGTTTTTTCTCTGTTCGTGGAAGAGAATCTCGAATTCTCAAGACCAAAGTCTGGCTGGATGGTGATAAAAGGGTGAAAGACAGCATTCGTATGGCTGAACTGAATGGTAAGGTGCTGAAAATTGGATTGCGATACGAGAGGATTGAAATTTTCTGTACCTACTGTGCTCATTTAGGACATGATTCCAAACACTGTTCTAAATTCATGAAGGATTCATCAGCGGGCGTTATTAAACAGGATCGTATTGGCGAGTGGGTTAAAGCAGATCAAGTGGGCAAGAGGATCGAATATGGAGGAACTGGTTATAACTACAGCTTCAATAACTCAAACTCAAGCACTTCTCAACTGAGAAAAAAGCCATCCCTAAACTGGTTGATAGATAATTTTGCCAGCTTGAGTGTCAAAGGGACAAAAAATAACTCTATGGAGACATCTGGAGGTAATAAGGAGGATGATAATTTTTCGGAAGTGATTTGGTAGTCAATTGAGAAGACTAGTGAGGCGTTAGTCCTGCAAGATGTTACTAGTACTATGAACACTGATGGATCTGTCCCACAAAACTTACCTAATAAAGTAATGACTAGCAGGAGTTCTAAGTGGAAACAACTTGCTAGACAAGGGACTAATTAAAGTAAGCTGTTTGGAGAAATAAAAAGAAGAAATCAAGGGAAGGAAAATAAAAATGAGGCTAAGAAGATCTGTATAGTTGATGATATGATTGCTGAAAGGAGGGTGGAGGGTGCCAGCCGTTCAATGGCACCCGAAGAGATATGAAACTCATTACGTGGAATTATCGGGGTTTGGGGAGACCCCTGACAATCCACAATCTCAAAGGAATGTCACAATCCTACTCCCTCGAGATGGTTTTTCTACGCGAAAATAAAAACCAATCTCGACAAGTGAAAATGAAGTTAAGGTCATGTGGTTTTACAAATTGAAAGATTATTGATCTAGTGGGTAGCGTCGGAGGCTTAGCACTAGCTTGGAGGGACAATGTGGTAGTGCAAATAATTGATAGTTCAGATTTTTTCATCGTGGCTTTGGTGAAAGACACATCAGTTAATGTGGAATGGAATCTTGTTGATGTTAATTTCAGCAGCCATGAATAGATCCGTTCAACACAATTTCAAGAGGTGCCAGCAATCTTATAGCAGCAACAAGGTAACTCATGTATTTTGGGAGACTTTAATGCTATTGTTGATCAAAGTAAAAAAAATAGAGGTAGTCTTAAATTACAATCTTCTATAGCAGATTTTAATTATTTTATTGGTAATAATGCTTTACTTAACTTGGGAATAATTGGTAGACCTTTCACTTAGAGTAATAGGCGGAGAGCAGGGAAATTGATTCAAGAACTATTGGATAGAATATTAGTGGGAGAAATATGACTGCAACTGTTCCCTAATCCAGCAGTTCTTAGATTGTCTGAGACGGGTTCAAACCATGCCCCTCTCCTTTTTTACACTAATCCACAAACTGAATGTTCAAAAAGAAGATTTAAATTTCATCTTTTGATTAGTGAGATTTGGAACACAGAAATTGAAGGCTTCCCCATATTTTGACTAGCTCAAAAGCTTAAATTCGTTCGACATCGGTTGGTCATATGGCAGAGGAGTAGTCTTTCAAACTCTAAAAAATAGATTGATGAAATTACAGGACAGCTAGAAGAAATGAGGGCATCATGTTTAATGGGAGGTCCTGAAATCATGAAACTTGAGCAAAAATTAGAGAGGGCTTATGGTATGCGAAATTGTTACTCAGGTTGTGAATTGTTGTTTGGAATTGATTCCTTGGCAATGGCACCAAAAACGGATGCACAAAACCATGGTCTAAACATATCTTCACAACTTCGCATAACTGACCAGCAAGTGCACTGGGTCGTCCAAGTAATACCTTACGTGAGTAAGGGTCGAATCCCACGGAGATTGTTGGTATGAAGCAAGCTATGGTCACCTTGTAAATCTCAGTCAGGCGGATATAAAATAGTAATGGTGTTTTCGAATAATAAATAATAGAATAGGGGTAGAGGTACTTATGTAAATCATTGGTGAGAATTTCAGATAAGCGTATGGAGATGCATTTGTTCCTCTGAATCTCTGCTTTCCTGCTATCTTCATCCAATCAGTCTTATTCCTTTCCATGGCTGGCTTTATGCAAGGGCATCACCGTTGTCAGTGGCTACATCCCTTCCTCTCAGTGAATAATATGCTAACATGCTTTGTCACAGCACGGCTATTCATCTGTCGGTTCTCGATCATGTCGGAATAGAATCCATTGATTCTTTTGCGTCTGTCACTAACGCCCCACAATCGCGAGTTTGAAGCTCGTCACAGTCATTCAATCATTGAATCCTACTCGGAATACCACAGACAAGGTTTAGACTTTCCGGATTCTCTTGAATGCCGCCATCATTCTAGCTTACGCCACGAAGATTCTGGTTAGGAGATCTAAAAGATATTCATTCTAGCTTATTTCATGTAGAACGGAAGTGTTTGTCAGGCACGTGTTCATAGGGGAGAATGGTGATGAGCGTCACACATAATCATCACCTTCATCACGTTCTTGGGTGCGAATGGATATCTTAGAAGCGAAATAAGATGAATTGAATAGAAAACAGTAGTACTTTGCATTAATCTTTGAGGAACAGCAGAGCTCCACACCTTAATCTATGGAGTGCAGAAACTCTACCGTTGAAAATACATAAGTGAAGGTCTAGGCATGGCCGAGATGGCCAGCCCCCTAAAACGTGATCAACAGTCTCCTAAGATGAACGATGGATTAAAACTGAGACCAAAGATGTCTAATACAATAGTAAAAGGTCCTATTTATAATAAACTAGTCACTAGGGTTTACATGAGCAAGTAATTGATGCATAAATTCACTTCCGGGGCCCACTTGGTGTGTGCTTGGGCTGAGCTTTAAGTGGTGCACGTGCAGAGGCCATTTGTGGAGTTGAACACCAGGTTTTGATCCATTTCTGGCGTTCAACTCTGGTTTTGGATCCTTTTCTGGCGCTGGACGCCAGTTTTGGGCGGAAGGCTGGCATTGAACGCCAGTTTACGTCGTCTATTCTTGGCCAAAGTATGGACTATTATATATTGCGGGAAAGCCCTGGATGTCTACTTTCCAACGCAATTGGAAGCGCGCCATTTCGATTTCTGTAGCTCCAAAAAATCCATTTTGAGTGAAGGGAGGTCAGAATCCAACAGCATCAGCAGTCCTTCTTCAACCTCTGAATCTGATTTCTGCTCAAGTCCCTCAATTTCAGCCAAAAAATACCTGAAATCACAGAAAAACACACAATCTCATAGTAAAGTCCAGAAATGTGAATTTAACATAAAAACTAATGAAAACATCCCAATTGTGTGGAAGAAAATGTATCCCCTGAGGTATCTCAGGGATCTCTTGATTTGCAGTCAAATGTTCTACCACTGAGCTATAGACCCTTGATGGAAGCTTTTGTCTTCCCTTTCTTCTTTCTAGAGGTTTCTCTGGCCTTAGGTGCCCTCAATGGTTATGAAAAAAAACAAAAAAAGCTATGCTTTTACCACACCAAACTTAGAATGTTGCTCGCCCTCGAGCAAAAGAAGAAGGAATAGAAG
>NC_029793.2:137959853-137960016 GCF_000816755.2 Arachis ipaensis
AATCCACCTTAGTGATGGTGGCGTTTCCTTCTTGAGGAACCAATGATGTCCTTGAGCTCTTCTATATCTCTTCCTTGTCTTCGTTGCTCCTCCCTCATTGCTTTTTGATCTTCTCTTATTTCATGGAGCATGATGGAGTGCTCTTGATGTTCCACCCTTAGTT
>NC_029793.2:137964434-137968183 GCF_000816755.2 Arachis ipaensis
TGAGGAACAGCAGAGCTCCACACCTTAATCTATGGAGTGCAGAAACTCTACCGTTGAAAATACATAAGTGAAGGTCCAGGCAAGGCCGAGATGGCCAGCCCCCTAAAACGTGATCAATAGTCTCTTAAGATGAACAATGGATTAAAACTGAGACCAAAGATATCTAATACAATAGTAAAAGGTCCTATTTATAATAAACTAGTCACTAGGGTTTACATGAGCAAGTAATTGATGCATAAATTCACTTCCGGGGCCCACTTGGTGTGTGCTTGGTCTGAGCTTTAAGTGGTGCACGTGCAGAGGCCATTTGTGGAGTTGAACGCCAGGTTTTGATCCATTTCTGGCGTTCAACTCTGGTTTTGGATCCTTTTCTGGCGCTGGACGCCAGTTTTGGGCGGAAGGCTGTCGTTGAACACCAGTTTACGTCGTCTATTCTTGGCCAAAGTATGGACTATTATATATTGCTGGAAAGCCCTAGATGTCTACTTTCCAACGCAATTGGAAGCGCGCCATTTCGAGTTCTGTAGCTCCAAAAAATATATTTTGAGTGCAGGGAGGATAGAATCCAACAGCATCAGCAGTCCTTCTTCAACCTCTGAATCTGATTTCTGCTCAAGTCCCTCAATTTCAGCCAAAAAATACTTGAAATCATAGAAAAACACACAAACTCATAGTAAAGTCCAGAAATGTGAATTTAACATAAAAACTAATGAAAACATCCCTAAAAGTAACTAGATCCTACTAAAAACATACTAAAAACAATGCCAAAAAGCGTATAAATTATCCGCTCATCAGCTTACTTGAATGAAGAGCTCTATTAGAAGGATAAATCTAGAATTAAATGGTTAAAAGAAGGAGACAAAAACACTAGCTTCTTCCATTGAAAATTTAAGGCTAGATCTAGGAGGAACAAGATTTGGAGACTCAAAGCTGAGAATGGAGAGTGGGATACTTCTAATGCAGCCATCGCAAGGGTGGCAGAGGAGTATTTCAAGAGCATCTTTACTTCCACCAATCAGGCGGATCTTGGGCCTTTTTTCTTAGACTTTGAGTCTAAGGTTACAGCTAGCATGAACCGTAGGCTATAACTTCTGGTCTCTTTTGAGGAAGTAAAGAAAGCTGCCTTTAGTGTACACCCGCTGAGTGCTCCAGGGAAAGATGGGATAACAGCTAAATTCTTCCAATTTTACTGGGATACTGTGGGCGAGGATGTATTCAAGGCAGTTAGAAGTTTCTTTCGAGGAAGGAGCATTTTAAGGAGTTTCAACCACACTAACATCTGCCTCATTCCTAAGATTTCTGATGCTTGTGACATGTCCCAGGCACGACCCATTAGTTTATCCTCTGTATTCTACAAAATCATCTCTAAGATACTGGTTCATAGATTACAAGGATGTATGAATAAACTTATTAGCCCTAATCAGAGTGCATTCCTAAAGGGGAGACTCATTTCAGATAATATCTTGATAGTACATGAGTGTATGCACTACCTCAAGCAGAAAAAGAGAGGTTTAGAGTATGAGATAGCCCTTAAACTTGACATGAGTAAAGCATATGACAGGGTTGAGTGGCAGGTTTTGTTGTTTATCATGAAGATGGGATTTGATTCTAAGTGGATAGGTTGGATTCATGAATTGGTAACGACAATTTCTTACTTTGTGGTTGTGGAAGGCCAACCATACGGTCTTTTAAACCAAATAGAGGCATCCGTCAGGGTGACCCTCTATCTCTTTTTCTTTTTCTATTTTGTGCAGAAGGCCTCTCTTTCTTGCTACACAAAGCAGAGCAAAATCGGCACATTCAAGGGATCTAGATTACAAGAAGATGTCCTAAGGTTAATCATTTACTTTTTGCAGATGATTCTATATTATTCTATAAGGCATCAAAAGACAATTGTGGGAGAATCTTAGATTATTAGAGGACTTTAAAAGATTCAGTGGCCAAAAAGTTAACATTAATAAATCTGCAATCTTTTTAAGCAATAACACTCCTCATGATATACGTACATCACTTGCTATTACCATGAATATTTCACACATTGGAGCTCAATACAAGTATTTGGGACTACCTTCTTTAGTAAATAAATCGAAAAAGGCCACCTTTTCTACTGTCAAAGAAAGGGTTATCAAAAAGGTCCAAGGCTGGAAACGATGTCTTTTATCTAATAGAGGAAGACAAGTATTAGTAAGGGCGGTAGGAGAAGCAATCCTGATATATACCCTGTCTTATTTCAGACTTCCAGATAATCTAATCAAGGAAATTCATAGCATTCTTAATCAATTCTGGTGGGGTCAACAAGTTGCGGAATGTCGTATGATTTGGATTAGTTGGGATACAATGACAAGGGCTAAGAAAGAAGGAGGGCTTGGCTTTAAAGACCTACGTGCACAAAATTTGGCTCTCCTAGGTAAACAATGTTAGAGAATTGCCAATAATACTGATTCTTTATTATCTAGAATCTTAAAAGAAAAATATTTCAGATATATGTTGGAGGAGTATCCTTGCAGGTAGAAGTGTCGTTGAAAAGGGTTTAAACTGGAGAGTTGGTTCTGAAATAGCAATCCGAATCTTTAGAGATCCATGGCTCCCACCTCCGTATCCATTCTCAGTACCAACTCTTACAAGTCAGTTCCAAGCTGGACATTCAATCTTCTTAGTTTGTGATCTGTTCTCTGCACATAAACAATAGAATCAGTTCCTAATTAATTCAATATTCTCTCAAGATGTTGCCCAGAGAATTCTATCTACAATGCCAGGAGAAGGGGAGGATGAAATACAATGGACACTCAACGGATCCAAGATATATGATATAGCTTTAAGATATAGAGTTTCTTACCTTTTTCACCATGTTTCTCTAGAATTTTGTCCAAATATCATGCAACAACTGAAAATCTGGAATTTCCTTTGGAGTCTGCCAGTCCCACATAAGATTCAGGTATTCGGGTGGAAGTCCCTCCATGAAAAACTCCCCATCATGCAGTTCATAAAATCAACGATTCCCAAGTACTTCCCCAACTTGTCCCATTTGCAATGTTGAACTAGAATCCTTGTTACATTACATCTTCAACTGTCCAGATGCTTCAGAAACTTCGAGCAAGAGTCCAATAGCGTATCTGACGCCAAATTCAAACTGCATCTCCTTTTTTGATTGGTGGAAACTCCAAATTATTGCCCCGGGTTACCCATCTGTGAGTAAGAACTCGGCCCGTTTTGCTTTGATTATTGCCTGGCATATATGAAAAGAAAGGTGTAGAAGTGTATTCGAAACGCCAATCTATGAATCCTGAAGAACTTCTAGCAATTGCTACCAAACAAAATCAGGAACTTGTAAACTTACCCACTGAAGCTCCAACTTAATTCCAACTTTGCTTTCTTCTTAGTTTCATTCTTTTTACTGTGCATCGCTAATGTTTAAGTGAAGGATGGAAGAACCCCACTTTCTTTTGTGTAGTCCTGAATTTTGGACAAAATATTTTCAATAATTTAGACTTGTTTGTCATCTTAATTAACACAGAATTGTCATTCTTGTTGACGTTCACTACTACTTGCCTAGCTTAGCTAGCTATATACTAACATCATTAATACTATACACTAACGACAAGTTATCAACACTAACAACTAATACTACTATTATAACTATAACAAAGAAATACATATTTTAACTACTCCTAATCAACTAACAATTAATTTATTTATCTACTTAACAAAAAATTAATTTAAAAAAATTATATACTATTTGTTTCTAGAAC
>NC_029793.2:137968280-137971337 GCF_000816755.2 Arachis ipaensis
TATACCACAGTATAGGGATCCCTTTGTGAGTGGAAGAAAAGAGGGGGAGATGAAGAATGTAATGTAATGGAAGAAACACAAATGTGAGGAGGGTTGAGATGTGAGATGAGATGTTAGTAGATGAATAAATAAATAGAATAAGATAAGAGAGAAGGAATTTTCGAAACTAATTTTTGAAAAAAGAGTTAGTGATTTTTGAAA
Organism: Arachis ipaensis; assembly: GCF_000816755.2. NCBI lineage: Eukaryota > Viridiplantae > Streptophyta > Magnoliopsida > Fabales > Fabaceae > Arachis > Arachis ipaensis. Next base: position 137,968,482 of record NC_029793.2, read on the forward strand.
ATAGTTTTTGAAAAATGTTAGTAATTTTCGAAAATTAAGATTTAAAAATTAAAATAATTAATAAATTAAAAAGAAATTTTGAAAAAGGGGGAAGATATTTTCGAAAATGAGAGAGAGAGAGTTAGTTAGGTGATTTTGAAAAAGATAAGAAACAAACAAAAAGTTAGTTAGTTAGTTGAAACAAATTTTGAAAATCAATTTTGAAAAGATAAGAAGATAAGAAGTTAGAGAAGATATTTTGAAATCAAATTTTGAAAAAGATAAGATAAGAAGATATTTTTGAAAAGATATGATTGAAGTTAGTTTTGAAAAAGATTTGATTTTTTTTTTTTAAATCACAATTAATGACTTGATTCACAAGAAATCACAAGATATGATTCTAGAATTTAAAGTTTGAATCTTTCTTAACAAGCAAGTAACAAACTTCAAATTTTTGAATCAAAACATTAATTGTTATAGTTATTTTCGAAAATTTTGATATAAAAATAAGAAAAAGATTTTTGAAAAATATTTTTGGAATTTTCGAAAATAACTAATAAATTTGAAAAAGATTTGATTTTTGAAAAAGATTTTTAAAAAGATAAAATTTTCAGCTTGAAAATTTGATTTGACTCATAAGAAATAACTTGATTTTAAAAATTTTTGAAAAAGTCAACTCAAATTTTCGAATTTGATGAGAGAAAGAAGGGAAAGATATTTTTTTATTTTTGAAATTTTTATGATGAGAGAGAAAAAAAACATGAAAATTATGCAATGCATGAAATTTTTAGATCAAAACATGTGATGAATGCAAGAATGCTATGAATGTCAAGATGAACACCAAGAACACTATGAATGTCAAGATGAACATCAAAGACACAATTTTGAAAAATCTTTAATGCAATGAAAACATGCAAGACACCAAACTTAGAATTCTTTAATGCTTAGACACTAAGAATTCAAGAATGCATATGAAAAACACCAAACAACACAAAACAAAAAATCATCAAGATCAAACAAGAAGATTTACCAAGAACAACTTGAAGATCATGAAGAACACTATGAATGCATGAAATTTTCGAAAAATGCAAGATGCACATGCAATTGACACCAAACTTATGATCTGACTCAAGACTCAAACAAGAAACATGAAATATTTTTTATTTTTATGATTTTCTAAAATTTTTTTTTTTTTTGGATTTTTATTTTATATTTTTCAAAAAATTATTTTGAAAAAGAAAAATAAGGATTCCAAAATGTTTAATATGAATTCCAGGAATCTTATGCTCTAAAGCTCCAATCAAAGGGTCAGGCATGACTTAATAGCCAGCCAAGCTTTAGTATGTAACTTAGACATGACACGCCTGACATACTCATTCCCAAAGGAATTAGACATGGCTTTACAGCCAGCCAGGCTTCAACATGCTCCATGAAACACTAGAATTCATTCTTAAAAATTCTGGAGAAAAATATATTTTTGAAAACAATTTTTTTTTTAATTTTTTTTCGAAAACAAAGGAGAAATTTTTGAAAAATTTTTGAAAATAAAACAAAAAGAAAGTTACCTAATCTGAGCAACAAGATGAACCGTCAGTTGTCCAAACTCGAACGATCCCCGGCAACGGCGCCAAAAACTTGGTATGCGAAATTGTTACTCAGGTTGTGAATTGTTGTTTGGAATTGATTCCTTGGCAATGGCACCAAAAACGGATGCACAGAACCATGGTCTAAACATATCTTCACAACTTCGCATAACTGACCAGCAAGTGCACTGGGTCGTCCAAGTAATACCTTACGTGAGTAAAGGTCGAATCCCACGGAGATTGTTGGTATGAAGCAAGCTATGGTCACCTTGTAAATCTCAATCAGGCGGATATAAAATAGTAATGGTGTTTTCGAATAATAAATAATAGAATAGGGGTAGAGGTACTTATGTAAATCATTGGTGAGAATTTCAGATAAGCGTATGGAGATGCATTTGTTCCTCTGAATCTCTGCTTTCCTGCTATCTTCATCCAATCAGTCTTACTCCTTTCCATGGCTGGCTTTATGCAAGGGCATCACCGTTGTCAGTGGCTACATCCCTTCCTCTCAGTGAATAATATGCTAACATGCTCTGTCACAGCACGGCTATTCATCTGTCGGTTCTCGATCATGTCGGAATAGAATTCATTGATTCTTTTGCGTCTGTCACTAACGCCCCACAATCGCGAGTTTGAAGCTCGTCATAGTCATTCAATCATTGAATCCTACTCGGAATACCACAGACAAGGTTTAGACTTTCCGGATTCTCTTGAATTCCGCCATCATTTACATATTTTAACTACTCCTAATCAACTAACAATTAATTTATTTATCTACTTAACAAAAAATTAATTTAAAAAAATTATATACTATTTGTTTCTAGAACCTTTAGCTAAAAAAAAATAGGATTAACCCTAACTAACTACTAATAAAATGTTTAAAATACTAATTTTTCTCTATCTTTGACTGGCTGCCGTTTTCTTTGTTGTAGGGTAAGTAAAATGCCAACTTTCAGCTTTGTTCTTTAAATAGAATGGGGTAATAGGATGGAGACTCTGCACCAAAGAAGAAAGAATGAAGGAAGAAGAAGGTTGACTTTTTGGTTAACGTGTGGGAAGAGAGAGGGAATTGCCACGTGTTGACCATGCATAGCAAAATGTCGGTGACGTTTTGGTCAATACGTCAGTGACATTTTTCGCATAACGGCGTCGACATCTTCATCGCGATATCTGACGGCTCCCATAGCGCCGTTAATCTCGCGCGCCTGTTAGGCCGTTTTGGTGGTTAACACCACCTTTGGCCCAATATTAAAAAAAAAGTTCACATAAATAATTTATATAATTATAATAGATG
>NC_029793.2:137971382-137990188 GCF_000816755.2 Arachis ipaensis
ATAAATTATATCTATGTTATTTGAGTCCGTTCATGAACTCGGACCAGTTCATAAATTTTTGATGGGCCGAATTTAAATCTTACAAATAGACACCATTATAAAAGAATCGAACCATAAGCTAAGTTCAATTTTGATAAACTTTTGAATTTGAATTTAGTCTCACTCAATTTAACTTGACTCACTTCCAGACTACTTACAGAAAAGCAAAGATTCCACACTTAGCAGACTAGAGGATCAGAATAATACAAATATTGCAGATTTTTCATAATCATTTCTTTGGTCAACTACTCCTGAATCGAAATAGGCTCAAAACCCCTCTCAATTGAAGCCTTCACAGCATCAACCACATTTTGTGTCTTCCTACTAATAAGTGGCCACTTCTTTTCAGACTTTGAGTTCTTGTACTTGATGATTTCTCCCACCAAACGCGCAAATTCTCTAATCAAAAGAGCCTCTTGAGGAAGATCTATTTTTGGTGGTGTGAATTCTCGAGTTTATATCCCATCATCCAATGACTAAATCATTGAAACTAGTTTCCGTGCTAACTGAGAATATGAGGCTTCTTTCTCTTGATGGGGGATAACAAAGTCATGAACAGGAAGAATCCCTTTTGTTCCAATGGATGCGATTTCCATTGTTAAATTAGCCAAGAAGGAGCAATGGAAGGTTGCAAGCTCCCAATGAATCAAAAGAGTGCAAGTGACAATTATTTTAAAAGGGAAGGAGTAGGGGAATACATCCTCTCAATTGTTAAAAAAAATTAAGAGAGTGAAATATGATCTCTAACCCTTCATTGTTCTTTCTCTCATATTTATTCTTGGTCCCACTTATAAAATTAATGGTGAGAAATCATGCTTTATGTAAGAACTGGATTTTTCACGAATAAAATAATTTAAATGCCCAAATTAAATTCCGAAAAGTTAGGATGAGAATTTGGGGGTTTAAATATAATTTTTGGACTCAGTAGGTTTTTCTGAGTCAAAAAATGTGACTTCTATGAAAAACTGTGAACCAACAGTTGAACTGGTTGAACCGGTTCAAGTCTTTCCGGTGCTACGCGAGAAAAAGTGGAAACAGTCAAAAACCTTAGAAAAATATTAGAAATGGAAAATCGGGCGTTAATTTTAAAGGTTTGGCCCGAAGTTGGGCTAAACGGGCTAAAAACGCTAACGGGTTAGACCGAGCCCAAGTTGGGCCCAAGCCCAACATATAAAAGGGTTCATAAGTGAATCCATTTCAGCATAACACACAAACAAACACACTCACACAGCTGAGAAGGAGGAGAAGAAAATCTCCATTTTTACTATTCACTTCAATCTTCTCAAGCTCATATCTTGAGCTACAGAGCTCCGATCGCCGCACCGTTTGTGGCTACGCGTTCCTTGTGAAGATCTCTACAAAACCTATATAAGAAACTGGTAAGTAAAGCTCGAAATCCCCTCAGTTATGCTCTTCAAAATTTTGGTTTTAGGGCTTTGGGATTAAGTGAGTTTTTGTGATTTTGGATGTTTAGGTTCACTCTAATCCTTGCTTAGCATTGGATTTTGGCTACCAAAACTATTGGAAAAGGTAAGAAGTCTTGAACCCTTGTGAAATTTCAAGTTTGATGAGCCCTAGGTTGAATTATTGTGAATTATGTGTGTTATAGCTTGAAGTTGTGATTATTGGAACTTGTTGGAGCTTATTAGTGATTGTTGGTGGCTTGGATTGTGTTGGAAAGCCTAGCTTGTGCTCAATTTTGGGTTAAGAGCATATTGAAAATCGGCTACGGTATTGTTTCAGTTTTTTCTATGTAGTATATAATATTCATGGACACATAGGCTAGTGACCCATAGGATAGGTTTGAAATAAAATGATTGTTGATGTGTTGAATGTTGATGTATAATGGTTTATGATGAGTTGATGAATGTTGGGTTCAATTATGATGTTTGATAATGGTATGATGATGTTGAATGAGTGTATGGATTGGAAAGTTGGTTTATTATGATAGATGTGATGTTGAGGTTGATAAAATGGTAAACTTGAATGTGGTTTGATCAAAAGTGTTATATAGTTGATGTTGAAGTTGAGAATAGTGAAATGTGAAGGAAAATGTGGTTAATTTTGATGAAAAAGGGAGTTTGTAATGGTTTGGTATGGTTTGGGAATGTGTATGGTAAGGAATTGAGGAAATTGTAGAATTTGGTAAAAGCGGGTTTTTGGTGAATTTTGTCTGATCACAACTTTTGCCTCGGTTTTCAAAATTGATTGAAATTTATTTAGGATTAAAGTCCATTGAAAACCCTTCAAAATGATATAAAGTTTGTAAAATTTGAGTTTTTGTAGAGGGAGTTATGATCATTCAAAGTTGGTGTTGAAAATCTGAAATTTTGCTAAGTTGCAGAATTTCATGATTTCTTATATGTGTGCACGCACAGCCTTGTGCGCACGCACAACCCTACGAAAAATTTATTCTGTGCGGACGCACAGACCTGTGCGCACGCACAGGCAGCGAAGTGCTTACTGGTTGTAGCGCTAGCATGGCTTGTACACGCACACACCAATGAGAAATTGCAACCTGTGCAGACGCACACACCTGTGCGCACGCACACGTTGGAAAGGCCAGCCTGTTAGGGGCGCTGACACAGGTTGTGCGAGTGAACAGACTCTGTACATCTTGACACCTGTGCGTACACACCCCCCCTGTGCGTAAGCACACATTTTAAAAATCTCTGGAGCGTGCACGTGCACACCCCTGTGCGGACGCACACTCCCTGTTTCTCAAATTTTTCCTTGTTTTCAACTATTCTACCTTCCCAACAAGGTTGTAAGCTTCTATAACACCATTTTAGGACTCCTGGTCCTAGTTTTGAATATTTAAAACATGGGAAAGAATTTAATGGATTTAGATGATATTATTTGGAAAACTTAGAAGATGGAGGCCTAGGTTTCGGGTGTACTGGGGATGGTTTGATGGTATGTGACGAATGGTTGATGTATGAGATGAGAATTGAGGAACTGATGAGTTCGAAATGGAAATGTGAATTGACAGTGGTTGAGATGAGTCAAGGACTCGAAAGGGGGATGAGGAATTACGGTTATATTGAAAATGTTTTCTGAAAACCCATTGAACTACTATTTTATCTTGAGATTATGAGACGCTATGCGCCCGGCAGGGGCTGTGGTAGGATCCTGTCTGTCCAGGTAGCGGCGGTGGCGTAAGGGCGGTGGTTCGTCCCGCTTGCGCTTAGATGCAAGGTTGGTGGCAAGAGTATCCAGCTCGCATCCCTTCGGATCATCAGAGCGTACAGGCGCAAAACCCTGGATAGTGATCTGAGCACTATATCTCGGGGGTTCCCATACAATGATTCTGAAGGGCGACGTCTCCATGGAGATGTGTTGGCAGTTGAACCGACAATGTGATATCATAGCCAATAGGGCAGGCATTCATCATATGCATTTTCTATCTGTTTGTATGCTTTGACTACTTGAAATGGCCTGCCTATTTGTATAACATGCCTATTTGCTATTTGAACTATTTGCCTTATATGCTTCTACATGTGTTTTACTTGCATTGTATTTTACCTGTGTTTTCTACTGGAATTGAGGAGGTTTGGAAGGCGGTGGCGATGGGATCGCATGGAGGATCGGTTGGTGAAGGCTGTGGGACAGCGGTGTTTGGTTAAAGTAGAAATCCCTTAAGATAGATTACCCAGTTTATTTATGTTAAGGTTTATATAATTATGCTTAACTATTTTAGTATGCTTTAAGTTTGAACTCTTGTGACGGATATAGAGTTTAGGATTGCCTTTGGCGTCCCGGGGTCTTATATCCTACATCACTGGGCACTGTTACCATACTGAGAACTTCCGGTTCTCATACCATATTTCTGTTGTGTTTTTCAGATGCAGGTCGCAACCCACCTCGGTGAGTTGTCTGATTGGTGACAGAAGCGGAGGATCCGGATATCTTTTTTAGTATTTTGGCTTATTTTATAAATGTCTCTCACTTTTGTATTTTAATTTTCCTAGAGGCTTGTATTTGAGAGAACAAAATTGTATGAGTTATTTTTGCTGTCTGGTTCTTCTTGATTTGTATATGGCTAGCCGGCTTAAATTCCGCGAGCCGTGGCTAGATCCTTATGATATTATACTATTATATTTTGATACACCTTATCTATATCTTGTGCTTTAAGTTAGAAGCTTCGTTAGTACATTTTGTGCATTTGAAATTCTATTTTTGAGCTATATCCTTCATTGGACTTCTAGATTATACTATTCTTTCTATATAGATATTATATGTATGAGCTTCGAACTGTCGTAAGCTCTAATTAACCTTTGCTTTACGGTGCAAGGTAAGGCTTAGGATAATTAGGGTGTTATACTTTACTCCCTCAATTGTTAAAAGAAATTGAAAGAATCCATTTCCAAGGAGTAGTAAGCATCAGCAGCAAATGTAAAGCAAATGCAAACCTGTAATATAAATGTAACAATGCAATGTGAACAATTATATATCAATCTTAACACACACAACACTCTTGCAGTCTCTATATATCCCCTGATCCCTCTGATTTTCTTATAAGTATATCAACCTTACTATGAAGCAATAATTAGAATAAATGTTAGGTGACTAATAATTTTTTCTTATCTTTGTCTTATATTTAAACCAATACTAATTAACTCTCTTCTTTTCTACACTAAAAATGTTGATCCGTTAACATTCTCTATTAGAGTTTTTCGATGTACAATAATTAGTTTCTTGTTTTAGTATTTTGATTTATAATAATATTTGAGAAACTAAAAAAAATTAACTCAAACTTATTTTATTTAATATTTATTAGTTCTAACCAATACTTCTCTTCTTTTCTACACTAAAAATGTTGATCCGTTAACATTCTCTATTAGAGTTTTTCGATGTACAATAATTAGTTTCTTGTTTCTTGTTTTTGATTTATAATAATATTTGAGAAACTAAAAAAAATTAACTCAAACTTATTTTATTTAATATTTATTAGTTCTAACAATAATTAATAAATACTAAACAAGATAATTTTAAATTACTTTAGCTAATCTTTTATTGTCTTCCAAACATTTTTTTATTTAATACTATTCTTATCATGTCATTCATCTGATAAACTACATGCAATGCCTTCTCTAGGAAAGAAAACTTCCCCAAATGAGTGAAGAATCTGTTCACAACAGGGAATATGGAAACGAGAGAATCCGCACCTTAGGCCAATGGCTAAATAAGGAAGCCGTTGACTCGAATACATACCACCATAAACAAGATCATCCCTCGAACTTTATTACAAGAAGAGAAGCACATCAAGGACTCAGCCCGCAAATTTCGATTCCCCGGAGATCATTTTCGCATACAAAAAGATGTTCGGTTGGAGCTATTGAGATCTCCCTACCGAATTCTCCGGTCCTTCCAACTTACATGGCCGTGACTGAATCCAGCAAAGCGAAGGCGAGATCTATGAGCACGCCACGGCTAAGAACAGGGTATTTGGACACATGCTCCAACAAGAGCGAGTCTCGGAAATAAGGTGTTTCCTATTGTAATGGTGCAACTATCAGCAGAGATTCCAGAGCATAAAAGGCCATTCTATGACTAGAAGATATCAAATATGGTGTGTCAATTGCTGAAACCTTGAGATGGGTTGAAAACTCACCAAGTTCATTTCATATGTTTTGGTCCTTCACATTACTCTAGTATACACATGCAGAGATATATATATATATATATACATATAGAAGTGCTTGCTGTGTGTGCTAATTTGTTTTCTTGAAGAACACACTCTCTTTCTGGTTTTGGGAGTGAGAATTATTACTATCGGATACATAATACATGACAACATATCTAAAACAGTATACATCTAAACACTTTCATGTTTTATCACTACAATATTTTGGGTCCGTGCCTACGATTTTTTTTGTCACAGTAAAAAATTGTGATTATAGAAGGTCTATAATCATAGTTTTAAGAGATGACTTAAAAATATTTATGGTCACGGTTTTTTAAAAAAAGATAACTTAAAAGGATCTATAATTACGATTTTAGAGAATGACCTAAAAAAGTCTATGATTACAGTTTTGGGAAGTAACCTAAAAGGATTTATGGTTATATATTTTTAAATCTCTAAAAATTTATTTTGAATAATATAATAAATCATAAATGACTTATTATTTAATTTTTAAAATAATTTTAAACTCAAAGTATCGTTAATTTGACTTAAATATTTTTAGTAAAATAAATTTTTGAATATAAAATCTTAAATAAATATAATAAATCATAAATAAGTCATTATGTTAATTTTCAAAAATTCAAAGTCTTACATTTAATATGTTAAAATAAAATTTTTATTAATTACAAAAAAATTTTTGAATTTTGTGACAAATAAATAACTTGTTACAAAAATAGTGTATTTTGTGACAAATTAATTTTCTGTTATAAAATATTGGGTCTGTCTAAAATCAGCCCATCTCTTATGAGCTTATCTGATGCACCATTAAATTTGAAGCGTTAGATTAGATTGACAAACAATCTAATAGTTTATATTTAAATTATTATTAATTTATTAAAAATTACACTTAAACACAATAACTGTTTTGATATTTTACAATTGCCCACTATAAAATTTTAGAATCAAACCCTACTTGCTACAACGATGAGCCCTTCCTCTGCCCACCTCCTCTGTCTTCTTGGTCAAACAATGAACTTCTGTTTTCTCTCCTACCCCTTTTCCATCTGTCTTCTTCCTCTTCGCGACGTCCCTCTCCTCTTCCTCCACCCACTATCCTTTGCCTTCTTCCACATCACGATGAACCTCCTTTTCTTCTTCTACCCCTTTGCGTCTGCATTCTTCCTCTTTGCGATGTCCCTATGCTTCTTCCTCTACCCACTGTCCTCTACCTTCTTCCACAATGACTCTATGACCTACTTCTTCAAGTCATGACTCCACAGGTACTTACCCCCTTTTCCAATTTTTTTTAACAAAGTTTTTTTTGTTATATATTTTGATTTAATGTTTGAAAAAAGGAGATTCTTTTGTGGTAAGTGATGTTCACTATTGCTGGGAATCTCACTATTGGAGGCTATAATTGTTGAGTTGAAAGGAACAGGAACTGAATTAAAGTCGAGTTTTTTTAATATTATCTCTATAACTTTAAATTACTTGTTGCAGCTTCTTGAGTTTGTCATTCCAGTATCCAGTTGTGAAAATTGATACAGAAGATCAATCTTTTATTGACTCTGTTATGGTGATGTGAAAATTGGTGATTGGATTTATATCTAATTGATTATTGAATACCCATGAGCTATCAACAGTGAGTAGAATAAATTCAAACTTTGTAAAAATAAAAAAGTTTATGAAAATACCTGAAGGCTTTTTATTGTGTTTTGTTTACATTTTTTGCTTTAAACTAGTGGTATACTATGTTGCATATGTGTATTCTAAAATTTATGAAAAAGTTATTGACAATGTAAGAAGTTTAAAATGTTAGTATTTGATGCATATGCACATTTGATATGCATAGTTGAACAAAAATGAAGTGTTTCGGCACCATAGGTTGTGGAACATGTTAGATTTTCAGTAATTGCAATAATACTAATTATGTATGTTATTGTTTCCTTTAGCTTTTGGAAATGGATCTGAGCTTGTAATTTGAGATAGTGACATTACTGATATTGGATTTTCAATCTCACCATTTTGGTGGTTTTTAATGTGGAAGACATTGTGTATGTGTATTTTGCAGCTCTTGTCCAGCTGCTAAAATTCCACGGACATCTGCTCTTCAAATTGCACTCTGCAAAGAAATGGTGCAATGGACTCGTGCTGAGAAGTGTACGTTCTTAAGGCAGAGTTGAGGTAAGGCTTGCAGCACTTCTAACGGAAAATAAGGAGTTTTCAGAAGCTTTGACTTTACTTTCCAGCTCGGTCAAAGAGGTTAGAAGATTAGATGACAAGCTTCTACTTGTAGACATAGACTTGCTGGAAAGCAAGCTACACTTCTCATTAAGGAACCTTCCAAAGGCAAAAGCTGCACTCACAGCAGCAAGAACAGCTGCAAATGCTATTTATGTGCCGCCGGCACAGCAAGGTGCCATAGATCTGCAGAGTGGACTACTGCATGCTGAGGAGAAGGATTAGGGATGCCCAAAATAACCCACTGTCGGTGCAGTAAAATGTATTACTTGTCGTGTGTATTATTATTACCAGTCTAAATTATCAATATCAGGGATCATATCATCCTCTATGATGGCTACTGTGAATGATAGATTGTATTGTACATACAAGATATTCTACCTTATTTGGAAGATCAGTTCTTTTTGAGGTGTGCGGGTTGATTTTTTATTATCTCTCTAATATTACTAAAATGGCAAGATGTTGTGGAAAAAAAATCATTATTTAAATATTTATTATAGGAATCCAAAAATTTCTAGCATGGAGATGCAAGTGTAGATAACTGCTGGAGTTAAGTCTTAAAGTGGTGCCTGAAATTACATTCGAGACTCATAGTAGTCCCTGAAGTTACTAGTTACCCATATTCGTCCCTGAAGTTGCACTTCGGGACTCAGATTCGTCCTTCCGGCATATTCCGTCCATCTGGTGCCACCAAAAAACTGATCTGGACTCCTCCATGACACGCTGGCCAGGTAACGGCTAGCTGACATGAATTAATAAACTTTTATAGTACAATTTGGTCCCTAAATCAAAATTAAAAACCCTAATCCCTAAATTTGATCATCATTCTCTGCAGTAACTCCTCTCTTCTCTTCTCTTCTCCATCTTCAAATTAGATGAAATGGGATATATAGAAGACTATTCAAGAATAGATAGTATAAATTAGATGAAATAGTAATAAGTACAGATTCACTAGACGATGCTTGGTGTTTTTTACTTGTTTTAATTGTTCGATTAGTTTGAGGATCCATCTGCTTACAAGGACAAAGTGATTTCCATGGGCTTGCCTGCTTCCCCTGGAGCTGCAACAGGGCAGATTGTGTTCACTGCTGATGATGCAGAAGCATGGCATGCAAAAGCTTTTTGTGATTTGTAGATCATTCATTATTGTTAAATGAGTGATTATTATTAGCTGATCCAGCCTTGCATTGTTGAAAGGTGAGGACAGAGACAAGTGCAGAGGATGTAGAAGGTATGCATGCAGCTGCTGGGATCTTGACAAAGAGAGGTGGTATGACATCTCATACTGTCGTTGTAGCCCGCGAATGGGAAAGTGTTGTGTGGCTGGCTGCTCTGGTATACTTGTAAATGACACCGAAAAGGTGAACGATTATTCATTTAGGTAATACAAACATACTAAATGGTCATCTTGCTATTGGTAGTAATTCATATAAAAATAACCAAAAGAGTATAATCTCAATCAATGATGCAAGTAGTGGTAGTTGGGTATAAGGTTCTCCGGAAAGGAGAATGGATATCACTTAATGGGTCCACCGGTGAGGTGATACTAGGACAGCAACTACTTTCTCTTCTAACTCTATGTGATGATCTGGCAACCTTCATGTCTTGGGCTGATGAAATAAGGCATCTGAAGGTGAGTGTATGTCATGAGTCTTACCTACTTCATAGTTTGAGTTGAATTAAAACTTCAAAATATTGTGTTTTGAACATTGTGAATTCATATTGCTATTGTGAATCAGACAATGGCGAATGTTGACACACTTGCAGATGCACTAACAGCTAGACAGAATGGTGCCCATGGAATTGGACCGTGCAGGACCAAACACATGGTAAAAATAAAAAAAATAAAAATTTTAACTCCTTGGTTATAATTAAACGAAAAGTGTACTCTCAAATCTCAATTGTTATGGCACTAAATATTTAAAGATTGTACGATTCTCTACTTTCAATTTTTTGCCTCAGACAAGAGGATAAAGGCTTGTGAGGTTTATGATAGTAGCCATTACACTAGAACAGAGGAAACCCGCAATTTACCTGTTGCTACCTTATCAGATATCAGATTTCGAGGGGATCTTCCGTGCAATGGACGGTCTCTTGGTGACAATCCGATTGTTGGATCCTCCACTTTATGAGCTTATTCTTGAGGGTGAGTTGCATCACATTGTCAGGGAGCTAACTTCGGAGACAGGAATCAATGAAGAAGAAATCTTCTCTAGGATTGAAAAACTATCAGAAGTGAATCCCATGCTTGGTTACCGAGGCTGCAGGTTTACATCCCCCCTTAGTTTATGGATTGATTCACAGCATTCATATCTGACTATTGAATTTTCTGTCAACAGGCTAGGAATATCATCATACCTAGAACTAACTGAGATGCAAGTTCGTGCAATCTTTGAGGCTGTAATTTCAATGAGTAACCATGACATTAAAGGTCTGCCAGAAATAATGGTTCCACTTGTCGGTACACCTCAGGCATGATCCTTATTCAACCTCATTTGTTCCCTTGTTGCTTTTTTTGCTTCACTTTTTGCTCTACATGTACCATTAATCATAAAAATTATGTTATAGCTTTCCCATACATTCTTTGAGCCAAGGCTTCGTAGTCTTTTTAGTTTTTCCTAGACAGTTTACCAAGTACAACTACATTAGCTTCTTGACTTGGTTATTTATAATCTTTCCTCTTTTATCCTTGGCAGGAGTTGAAGCACCAAGTGAGTTTAATAAGAAATGTTGCTGTGAAAGTGTTCTCTGAGACGGGTTCCTCTCTAAGCTATAAAGTAGGAACCATGATCGAGGTCCCTAGAGCTACTTTGATTGCAAATGAGGTATAACTTAAATCCTCTCTTATTTATCAACTCAAAGAACCACATTTAGATTCTAGCTTTGCATATTACTAATTTAAAATATGATAAAGTCATAAAGAATGGCAATCGACTTCACCATTTTGCTTAGGCTGGAACAATTAAAGTGTCATTCTATTTCCTTTTGGTTTCTCACACTTCAGAATTTTATTATCTATTTATGTAGATTGTAGAGGAAGTAGAATTTTTTTTATTTGGAACCAATGACCTTACCCAAATGACATTTGGGTACAACAGAGATGATTTTGGAAAATTTCTTCCTATTTATCTGGCAACCGACATTATTTATGGTATCTGTTCTTGAATAGTCTTCTATATATCCCATTTCATCTAATTTGAAGATAGAGAAGAAAAGAGAAGAGAGGAGTTACTGCAGAGAATGATGATCAAATTTAGGGATTAGGATTTTTAATTTTGATTTAGGGACCAAATTGCACCATAAAAGTTTACTAATCCATGTCAGCTAGCTGTTACCTGGCCAGCATGTCACAGAAGAGTCCAGATCAGCTTTTCGGTGGTGACAGATGGACGAAATGTGCCGGAAGGACGAATCTGAGTTTCGGAGTGCAACTTTAGGGACAAATATGGGTAACAATTAACTTCAAGGACTATTATGAGTCTCGAGTGTAACTTCAAGAACCACTTTGAGGCTTAACTCATAACTGCTGTGTTAAAAGTTACCAACATTAGCTCCGGTCACAAGTACTCAAATTCTCTCACCATGTTTAAGTGAATGAGCTGATACCAGCAGGGAAGTGAAGATTAATCTGATTGCTAAAGTTTTTACTTTTTGGTTAAGGTAGTTTACAAAATTTATTTTGAAATTTTTTTTTTAAAATTTGTAATAGTTGGATTTTTTTAAAATAAATAAAATAAATATTTTAATTACTGAAATAAGTAATTTAGAGAATTTTTATCGATTTTCATAACATGTCTTAACTCATTTACACTGTAAATGAGATAAGACACAAACCCAAATCCACATATCATGGGTGCACACGTGTTACGTGGGAAAGAATGAACTCTGTGGATCTCGTTTACACGGTAAACGAGATATAGTACAACAAAAATCAATCAACTATAAAAGGATGTTGAAACCGTTGGTATTCACCGCAAATATCTCAATCCTTCTTCTCTTCCATTTTTCTTCGAAAAATTTAGTAAAAATGTCTAGTGGTAGTGGTTTCTTTGTTGTGATGGTATATCCAACTGTCACATGAGAAACAGTGACAGTGGGGTTATATTTGAGTGTGAGAATCCTACGCTGCTGCGCACTTGGAGAGCAAATTCTTTGTTCGAGTTAAAGAGTCTGATATTGACGCATGTCGGTGGTGAGGAGAGAAAAGAGGTTAGAAGAGTTGGGTATAGGATGCTAGCACCAATGGGAGGTGGTGTATTTTGGTTTCGTCTGTTCTGGCTCAATGGCGATGAGCATGTGCGCCTAATAGTTGACGTCCACGGGAGAATCGTAGTTGAACAAGTGATGAAGTTTTCTGCAGAGGTTTGTGATGTTGGTGGTGGTAGTTCTAGCAGCTCGAATTTTATCTAGGATGACCCACCTCTTACACTACGACTCTTGCACTGTGCTAGTCCAGTGGTAGACATGGACGTTGACGGTGAGGAGTTCGATGAAGAGTACATTACCGATAGCCACGAAAGTGGTTCCTCTGAGGATGATGACGAGGATGAGTTCAATACCTTTTTTCTGCTCCGTAACCAATTCCGAAGTTATTAGTTGTACCCAGCCACTACCATACTTTGGATTTTGATGTGATGCATGAGGTAACTCTATTTTCCGATATAGAGGCAGATGATTACAACATCGATGGAGGTGTGGAGTTTAAGGTTAGTCATAGATTCAGAAACAGAGAGGCAGTACTGCAAGGCGTGAAGAATTACAACATTCGAAAAAGTGCTGAGTACCGAGTTTTGAAGTTGGATCAGTTAAAATACTACGTGTGTTGCCGACAATTTACTGATGGTTGTCCTTGGAGTCTCCGTGTTGTCTTTCGACAGAATCTCGGATATTGGTAAGTATTACAGTATTTTAATGCATTATCTTATTTGTCATCCTTATTTTGGTTAGAATATCATTTGATTATATTTCAAATCGTTTAAGGAAGTGCGTAAATTTGGCATACCACACACGTACTTAGCCCCACCATGTCAAAGATCATCGAAAGTTGGCAGCAACTTAATATGTAGAATCATCATCGGGAAGGGTCAAAAGTTTGGGATCATCTAGCACATCCTTCCCAAACAGATGTCTAACCCAGCAGGCCTGCTGGTACCAGGCCCAATACTCAAGTGTAGGCCTGTCATCTGTAAATGGCTGAATAGTGATTCTGTGGCCCTCCTTAAACAGGACCCTAAATCCATCATATCACTCCTGAAGATGAATCGACTACCACACGTCCTCTCTTTGCCTTGTGCTGGTCAGAAACCTATCGACATTCACTGAGTCTTCAAACACTGGCTGCTTCCCTCCGAACTGGTGTTTCACCCGATCAGCGTGGTGAAACTCCACAATATTAAAATAGACAAGGGGGGCAATAGACATCCATGTCCCCCACTCTACCTCTGCCCTCAACCAGTCCAAAGTAATGGCCTGTAATGTGGGGTCGTGGTACGGCGTCCAAAGGAACTACACATCAAAGTGTAATAAACTCATCAGAAACAGTTCATTACGTATGAGAGGTAAATGAAGTCAACTAAATAAAACAAATTGGCATACCTCATTCAAAGGCAACCAATCTAACATCGTCCGCCATCAGAGAACTCTCTGTATATGGTGGTCCCTACTCTGCTGGGACATACCTATTAACCTGTTCACATATGCAATCAGTCACGTTATCACACTCTACAGAAGAAAAAGTTTAGTTACATAAACAAAAAGAACGAAAAATGTATACAAAAATAGTTACCTCACTGCTAGGAAAAAAGTTGGGATCTGCCTCGGGTGGACACCACTAAGAAAACATGTGGTATATCCACGACACTAGGAGCGAAATGCATCTAGCTATGTTCGTGGTATCACGATGTGCTGCAAGACATAAAGAGTGGTACGTCCATGCAAGCACTGTGGATCCCCACGATAGACCGCTGCACCTCCCGAAGTTGTCCAACAATGACAGCCATCTGATATGCACCTGAGTGTTTGACTTGTCGGTCATCAGGTAACTACCGATCAGCAGCATGATGTAACACCTAGTGCATTGTCGGAGGGTAGCTGGATCGGCTGCAGCTGGCATGTGCCAGACCCGGTCCCGAAGCCATGGTATCTTGATGCTAAATGACTCCTTCATCTGGGCACCCTGCTACTGACCTTGAGGGGGTCTGGCACCTAGGAGCTCCTCTGTGTACTCCCAAGTCGAATGCTGGTACCAAGTCTGGAGGTTACGCAAGCACCAACAACTGGCTCTTCATTTGTGCGTAACTCGAGGTGGTACGCAACATCCTGTAGGGTGATGGTGCACTCACCCCATGACAGGTGGAAAGCGTGTGTCTCTGGACACCATCGCTCCACGAATGCAGTGATAAGGGATTTGTCAAAAACGAAGTCCCCAAGCTGTGCCGTGTCGCTGAATCCAGCCTCCTTCAGGTAAGGGATAATAGCGTCCAGGGGTGCAATAGTGTGACTCACCCGCCTAGGTAGTAGCAGGCGAGGCCTCTATTTAAAAATAAAACTTTTTAAAAACTTTGATTTCAAACTAAGTACTCTCGTATATTCAAATTTAGAATTAAAAAATTTATAATTCGACGCAAAGAAATAACATAACGTAATAAATACGGATGAACGGTAATTAATACATTTCTTTTATTTATTTAAAAAAAACTTATACAGTTAATAAATTAATTAAATTAAGTTAATTAGTAAATTAGCTTCTGCTATAAGTAAATTCGACACCTAACAAGTGTTCATTAGTTTCCTACCTACCTATTTTATGTAAACTAAAGATGAGCCATTCTATTCACATGAAAAAATACTAAATCCCTAAAAGTACCCTAACTATAATTACATACGCTTATTAATTTAAAAGATATAAACAACACTAACTTCAAAGTCGATCACTCTCGTAATGTGCCAACTATCATTCAGGCGGTTAATGTCGGGATCTCGTGTGTCAGTGCGCGCCATAACATCCGGACAACTCAAAAATATCAAGAAAACGTCTAAGAAAGGGAGAAATGGAGGTTAATGGAGATGGGAAGTGGGCTAGGAGGCGCTGTGCACGAGTTGCTTTTATAGGCGCACCCCCAACCTTATCTGTGTAATGAGATAAGATCTGTGTCATAACACGTGTGCACCCGTGATACGTAGACTTGGGTTTGTGCCTTATCTCGTTTACAGTGTAAACGAGATACAACTATACTTAAAAATGAGATAAGGCATGTTACGAAAATCGATAAAAACTCTCTAAATTACTTATTTCATTAATTAAAATATTTATTTTATTTATTTAAAAAATTAATTAACATTAACTAAAAAATATTGATTTTCTAACATTATTCTCATAAAAAAGACAAGTATATTTTCAAAATACTTTACCAATAATCAGTATATCTATCCACCATTGAACTAGGTAAATTGGTAGGAAACTTATGAAATGGAGCCCACGCCGAATCTAATAAGAAAAACACGATACCTTATAGCATACTTCCAATTCGATATATAAATCAAAATTCAAACCAATTACACAAAATATTGTTCTATACGTGGATCTTGTAGTCTTGGTCCTGGGATAAGGAAGCGAGGTTCAGACAACACTTACAAAGAGTGAACCAAAAATGGCAAAATTTTAATCTGCATAGTTATTATTGTACAGACTCTTCTGAAGGATATCCGGTACACTCGTGGAGCTTCTCAATGTAATGTCAAATATTCGGCCACGGGATTAGAAAATAAAATACAAAAACGAAAGGACAAAATGCAACAGTGCTCAAAAAGAATTTCCATATTTCTGAACTGATCTACAGCAAATGATAATATACAAGAGACCAGAATTGGATTTTGATATTCTGAACCTAATCTATAGCATATGATAACACTGGTGCGTATTGTAACTATTGGTTTGTTTTTTGTCTGCTATGAGGACTGCATCTGATCTCGCCGTAGAGCCTGCTGGAGCTGAATGACCTGTTGTTGCTGCTCTGGCGGCAGCGAACTCAATTGCTCCGGTGTTAGATTCAACACTTGTTGCAGTAAAGCAGACTCTACATCTGCTGGAAGCTGAAAGAGAGGGAGAGAAAGAAGAATGATATCATATGTATGTAGTCACAAGATAAGTTGCACAAATACAAATATTATATTGCTCCATCAATTGTGGTCAAGCCACCAAAGAATCAAAACAACCATTTGCAGTAGTAACAGTACAAAAGATGTAAACGCAACACATTTAACGGTATTTTCCGCGCGCACGGGGAAGGATATACTTTATACTTTAACCAAATAAAAAGTGAATTTTTTTTTTATGAAAGACAAATATATGCTAATCTTTTACTACCTTTGCAAAAGATCAACTCTGAATGAGGAAATCATTTACAGTCACTTGTCAATTATGAATTACCAACTTAAACCTACCTGAGCAGGCACTTCTGTTTTAGGAGCTGCAAGAGCAGGCAACGAGTTGCTTCCAAGAATGTGGGATGAACCATTGGTCACAGGCACATCAGCAAAAGGAAAAGGCGTACTCCTTCCGTCATCCAATTTCATGAGCTTTGAAGGGCGACCCAACGATTCAGACAAACCATGAACCATATTTGTTTTCTCTACTCCCAAAGGCATGTTTGAATATGCAGATCTATCACCTTCCTTACTAATTAAGTGAGGAATTCCTGATGATACAGAGGGGCTAGGCTGTTTTAATAGACCACGTTAGATACTTCTAATAGTAAAATATAACCATAACAAGAATATAGAAGTTGTAGCCAGCTAAGCAGAGGTGACAAGTACATCAGCTTCTATACATGATCTGCTCCACAAAAATTGAAAGCACATAGCTAAGTATACTCAATCAAGAACTATATTGAAATCCTACTTAGGTTTGGTGGTTTTCTTCTTCAATAACCACATACCTTTCATAACAAAACATAAAAGAGGCAAGGGAACTTGACCCCTTGAGATTTTTCAGTTTTAAATCCACAATAATTGCATTTGTAATACTTCTTGCCTGAATAGTGAAACTTCAGCAAGAAATTGTCTCCAGATGTTTGTTACGTTGAAAAATTTAAAAAAAGAAAAATCTCAATTATTCACTTTCTACACTGCAGGTCACATAAGGCCTTGACAGGGTACAAATGCCCAATGCAGAATGCACCCAAAATTTCAAAATCCATAGGAGAGCAATTTTGCAATTTTAAAGGATAAATGTTCTTATCTGCAACTTTGTAGGAAATAGGACATACTGGGCATCCTTATGGGCTCAGCTATTGTATTGAAAAGACAATATATTTGATGCAGAGGAATAGAAACTTTAAGTTGGTATGCTCTCCTGTTGCGGGGTGTTTATATTCCCTCTTATGCTATACTACAGACTACATATTTCTTTCGCAAAGAAATTCCAATGCTCCAATGGCGATAAAATGGAAAGAAAGGTGGAGCCAATTAGCCAAATACCTAAATCAGCATTAACATTCATATCTTTCTGCCTATGCAACATACAAAGGCAAACAAAATTAGGCACCTGAAAGCTTGCATCTGGTCGAACCATTTGAATATTATGTCCTACAGTTGAGCTTCCAACAAGTGCTGAATGTGGTGGCAAAGGGGCATGCCTTTGCTGGTTCGGGGCAGTCGACATTGAAGATTGAACTGAGGGCCTCATAGACAAACCCCCCAATGACTGGGGTCGTGCTGAAGGAGGCATTAAATTTGACTGCCCTGACAGCGTTCCCAACTGTCCAACATGGTTGATTGAATGTTGTTGAAGTGGCACTCTAGGCTGCAACGGAGGCCTTGGATGTGCATTCAATTGATTAGGAACCAAAGGATTATGGGGCATGACGTTCGCTTGACTTTCTTGAACATAAGGTGTCAAACCAGGCTGCAATGTACTCTGTCCCAAGCTCTGGGGTAGGCCAGACAGAGTCTGAACTAATGCCGGCTGACCTAGCTGGCCTTCATTTACTGAAGATTGTGAGGCCTGCTCCGAAACCATCTTAAGGTTTGGCATTTGTAACTGAAAAAAGTTCAAATAAACAGAAAGTTAAAGTTGATGAAGAAAGCTGTAAAATCTAGAGGGGAAAGGAATATGCATAAGAAAACAAAAGAACCATAAAGTTCTCACTATTTTTTAGTTATTCTACAGATATCTTACTATTTATAAGAAGCTCCATGAATGGACTTTTGTGGCCTTATGCTTAAGTTATTTTCTTTTATTTGAGCTTAAATTGTTTTAGTCCTGCTGGCTAGTCATTATAACTGGGCCCCAGGCTCTAGCTTAATGTTTCCCAAGTTTTGTTTGATATACAAGCAATTTATATATGAAAGAAGCAATGGGTGAAACGCCTATCTGTCAAGGAGTGCAAGGTATATCTTAGAAGTAATTGCTAAAAAAATGTCACAAACTCTATTCTATTTTGTCCCTTTGTTTACCCGCCAAGACTTACTCTTCTTCACAGACAGTATAAAAACGCATGATAACAAAATATTGGTTGATTATTGATTTAAATTGTCCTAGAACAAGCGGACGCTAATCCACAAATTTACAAACTCTGTTTACATCCTTGGCAGTTGAAACGGCACCTGAATTTTCCTCATGTTTACATGACATAATTTTGCATAAAAGAAAACGGAAATAATATGTGAAAGGGTAAGGAAACAAACCACTTGGGAGGTCACCATTCCTAGCATTATCTGAGCCTGCAAATTAAGAATACAATGATAAAGAAAGTATGAAAAATACAAATCATAATTTCTCTCAAGGCACACACAATTACACTATGCCGTAAAGTTGGAGGTGAGGAGAACAAACTCTCAGGTTAAATTTCCAAGAACTATTGTACATCCAGAGCATATCAACAAAATTTAACTAAAATGA
>NC_029793.2:137990240-138000331 GCF_000816755.2 Arachis ipaensis
TTCATACCTGAAAAAGAGCCTTTGGCAACTGTGGTCTTGAAAGCAACAGTTGCCGAGCCATGTCCTTATTCTGTGTAGCCATTGCCTACATCATCAGAAGAACAAATAAATAAAGAAAATATTAAGTTATCCTGGAATGCGAAGGTAGCCTGATCCAATAATTACCTTGACCTCAGAGATTATCTCATTTAACTGATTCCTTGACATTTTAGCAAGGTGCAGAGTTAACGGATCATGTGCCAATGCTGACTGACTCTGCAAACCATTTTGAGCCGACTGGACGCCAAACTGAGCCCCACCTAGAGCTGCTGTCATGACAGACGCAGCTGTTATGGCAATATGGAGACCAATAGGTTGATGATGAGCAGCATCCCCTTGGATAACTGAGCTGCTTCCTACATGTTTCTGAGGGTCTGTAATATGTAAAAGCGGAATGAAAACACAAAACAGAACAAAAAATGCAGAGAATATATGTATGATCATTTATCACAAGTAAGAACAGAAAACATAGAGCACTAACCAACATTTGCTGACAGTCCAGGCCCTCCACGACCCTGCAGCAAAAAGAACAGGAATAATTTCATTTAGTGCAACCATGAAGAATTAAATTGTCCTTTTCACAACAGCAGTTACAAAATCTCAAAAGTAAGTAACATGAGTCTGCTCATTAGTGGAACAGAAAGCCGGAAACAACCCAAAGTATTAAACATTATAGGCACTAAACCGAGAGAAACAGCAGCAAAGACGATTTTCAGAGAGTAAGAGGGATGCCAAGAGAGCGAGAAGTTATGTTCAACTCAAGTATCTTATGGAGAGAATTGTTTATCCCCCAGGTCTCACAGTGAACAAACATTGTGGTTAACAAGATGAAGAGAAATAATCACAAAGAATGAGGAGGATAAGGAACTGTTCAAAACCAAAAACATGGATACAAAACAAGCATAAAGAATGAAAAGATAAATGTGTCAACTTTCCGTCCTTCGTACATCTAGAGAAACCCCTGAATATAGTCTGTGAGAAGTACTTGGAATTAAGCTACTTTTCATGCTATACCCACTGCACTTATTTTGAAGTAAACACAGAAAAGATTTAGGTCAACTAGGCGTTAACACTTCAAGAAGCACTGACAATATACCTGCTCTCTATTTCTATCATTCCCTTTATCATTTTCAGCAAAATCAACACGCAATTGCCGCCCGTTAATTTCATAACCCTGAAGATTCCGCCGAGCACTCAAAGCTGTCTCTTCATCCTTATACTCACAGAACCCATAACCCTTTGGCTTCCCAGTTTCTCTATCAATAACTAATCTGCGGATAAGAAAGGATGAAAAATACTTCAAATAAGTAAACCACTACTAAAAACAAAGCATGAAAGGAGTTTTAAGAAATGCTAAACTTATCCCCAAGTACAGACAAATAAAACCATTGACCATTCCTAACGGAACAATAAATCAGATTTATGCAAGTTTGTCAATGAAAAAAGGCCACAAGTACATATTGTCTAGAACAAATTCCCTTAATTGCAGAGTGGTCAGAAATCAAGAACATGAATGTTGCAAGTACCTGAATGAGACTACAGGACCAACCTCCTGGCAGATTTCAATAAGCTGTTCCTCTGTGGCATCATATGGTATATTGCCAACTATAAACACAATCACAATCACAAACAATTCTCATAAACTTGACAAATCTCTATAGTATTGAAATCTAAGAACATCCAATATATATGCAACAAGTATTAATCTGAAGTTTCAATTACTAGCCCTCATTTATCAGTTCGCAAAATACAACACTGTAATCAACGAATCAGATACATAGATATGGAGATATACCGAAAACGCAGCGATGCTGGGAGGAGGCCATGGGATTAAGAGGAGAAGAAGAAGGTGAAGCTCTGCTCCATCTTCTTCCTCTTCAGAAGCATCCCTTGTTCACACACAAGAAGAGAGAGAGAGAGAGATGAAGAGAAAGAGAAGAGAGACTGCGTCGTTTTGGATCTCTCCTTGTTGTTCAGTAACGATAACAGAGACACAGTTAACGCTGCGTTGCCCTCCTTCTTCAATCTACTTTCATCTTCCTTGTTTCTACGTTTTCTTTTTCTCCTGGGTATTTTTGGTTTATCATAAGATTCTTTTTATAATTTATGTGTGTACATAGTGAATATTAAATATTAAAATTAACCATATTGTTGGTTAGTGTGTTTTTGTTAACGTAGTAACTGCTTATTTGAGAGTCATTAAATCAATAAACAATTAAAAAATATTTTTTTATTTTTTAATGTATTTGATAAATTTTTAATAATAAAATGATACCAAACTTAAAATTTTTAGATCTAAATGGACTTAGTGTGTGAAAATTTAAAGAAAAACACCAAGGACACTAAACTTAAAAATTTTAAGATCAAAACAAAAAGAAAACACAAGAACATTTTGAAGATTAAAAAGAACATCAAGAATAAAACTCATAGAACTCAAAGAACACAAGAACATGCTAAGAACACCAAACTTAAAATTTTTGAAAACCAAACACAAAATTTTTGAAAACTTAAAAGAAAAGAACTTGAAAAAGAAACTTTGTTTGAAAATGAAAAAACGCAAATGTGTGTTTTATAGAATGAGAGGATAATTGAAAAATAGGAGGAAAAAAAGAACTTAAAAGAGTAGCTTTGTGTGACGGTAAATTTTAGAAGGTTAAATTTAATAGTATTTGTATAGTTTTTTGGAGTGTTTGAGAATGCTCTAGATGGTTCCGGAACGTTCTAAAATGTTCTAGAAGGTCCTAGAATACCCTAGAAGGTTCTAGAAGACTCTGGAAGGTCATAGAATATTCTAGAAGAGTGTAAATGTATATAGAAGTATAAAGAGTGGTATGGAATAATCTAGAAACATTTAGAAAGTTGTGGTATGATAGATATTTGTAAAGAAGGTTTTGGATGATTAATTTGGACCGTTAATTAGATTTAATCCTAACCATCCATTGAGAAGGTGGATGGCTATAAATAAGGGTGAGAGTTAGAGTTTGTGAATGTGTGAATCATTTGTAACAAACACTTGAGCAATAAAGTGTTCTTCCACAAAAGCTTCATTTCTCTTGTGTTCTCTTGTATTCTTAGCTTTCTTACTAAGTATTGAGGGTTAGGCTGACTTGGTTTTAGCTCAAGAGGTTGAGTAAGTCCGAGTGCCGGTACGGTAGCATTGGAGTGTGTCAAAGGCCGTGACAATTTGGCATCAGAGTAAGGTTCGAGAGGGAGCACAAGTCGCTTGTGGGTATGGCATCTAGTATCACCATGGAGCATGTTGAGTCTCAAAGGGGAAAGAATGTTATTCCTTCTCAATGGGGAGGTAAGAAGGTCCGTTCTTCAAGTGAGCCTAGAGGTAAGGACTCTAACTTCTTAGAAGAGAGAGTTTCTATGTTGGAGAATGTTCTATCCTCTATGGATGAGCGTTTCCAAAGGATAAAACATGATAAGGAGACCCTCGAGACTCACGTGATAGGAGAACTAGATGCTTTCAGAAAGCATGCTCCAAATCGAAGAGAAGCTTGAGAATTCCTTAAAGCTATTTGAGGAAGTTCGAGTTTGGTTCGAGGAGGCAAAATCTCGACCAACCATTATAAGGGAGATGACAAAGATTGATCTCCCCAAGCCAAAGGAGTTCAAGGGCGTAAGGGACGCTCGCGAGGTGGAGAACTTCCTATGGCAAATGGAGAGGTACTTCGAAGGCCAATGGGTGATCGAAGAAGCAATAAATGTACGCACTGTAGCTCTCTACCTTTCTGACAATGCTACTTTGTGGTGGAAGAGAAAGTGCGTAGATATGAAAAAGGGTACTTGCAACATAGCCACATGGAAAGATTTCAAAAGGGAGTTGAAAAGACAATTATTCCTTGAGAATGTGGTTTATGAAGCAAGGAAGAAGTTGAGAGAGTTGAAGCATAAGAGTACGATTAGCGACTACGTAAAGGAGTTCATTACTCTCACGCTTCAAATCCCCAACTTAGCATCAGAGGATGCATTGTTCTTCTTCATTGATGGACTCCAACCTTGGAAAAATCAAGAACTACAAAGAAGGAATGTTAAGGATGTCGATGAGGCCATCGTGGTGGCCGAATCACTCACTGAGTATCATAGGGGAGACTCTAAACCCAAGTCTTCCTCCAAGCCTAGTTCTGCTAAAGGTGGGGGAGATAAGGGGAAGAGTTTCTCAGCCAAAAAGGAAGAAAAATACTCTTCAAAGAAAGAGTACGAAGAAAAGAATAAGGCTTTCGTGCCCAAAGGAGGATGCTTCGTGTGCAAGGGACCACACCAAATGAAGGATTGTCCCAAGCTAGGGAATTTGGCATCTATCGTCGAGGAACGAGAAGCTCAAACTCAAGTAATTGAGTGGGTTGGATCTATCCAAAACATAAATGCTATGAAGGGCAAAGAGGCAAGCACTGTATAAAAGAAAGGTTTGATGTATGTCAAAGCCTTTATCAATGAAAAACCTGTCATGGCTATGATGGACACTGGTACTACACACAACTTCATCACACCTGATGAAGCAAGGAGACTTGGGTTGAAGATCACCGAAAAGAATGGTTGGTTCAAATCAGTGAATACCAAGGGTGAACCTCTTAAGGGAGTAGCAAAAGGGGTTAAGATGACTCTTGGTTCTTGGAAGGGCCTTGTAGATTTCTCAGTAGCACCCATGGACGATTTTAAAATAGTCATCGGGCTCGATTTGCAAAGGAAGGCAAATATAATACCTATGCCATACTACGACGTAGTATGCGTCATGGAGAAAGGGTCTCCATGCATGGTCCCTACAGTCTCTAAAGTTGGCGGACCACCGATACTTTCTGCTATGCAACTCAAGAAAGGGTTCAAGAAAGGAGAGATTACATATTTGGCTCTATTACAAGAGGAGTCAATATCCGAAAGAGAAGACGTTCCTCCCAAAATCAAGGAAGTCCTTGAAGAAAATAGGGATGTGATGCCTCCCGAGTTGCCAAAACAACTACCACCTACGAGGAAGGTGGACCACAAGATTGAATTGGAGTCAGGAGCAAAGTCGTCCGCCTCAACACCTTATAGGATGGCATCGCCAGAACCCAAGGAGTTGAAGAAGCAACTCAAGGATTTGCTAGATGCTGGGTTCATCCGTCCATCGAAAGCACCTTATGGCGCACTAGTCTTGTTCCAAAAGAAGCACGATGGTTCATTGAGACTATGGATCGACTATCGAGCACTTAACAAGGTAACCATCAAGAACAAATACCCCATTTCTTTGATAGGCGATTTGTTTGACCAACTTGGTAGAGCCAAGTGGTTCTCAAAGCTAGATTTGAGGTCAGGATTTCATCAAGTGAGAATTGCCGATGGTGATGAGCCTAAGACCACGTGTGTCACGAGGTATGGATCGTATGAGTGGTTGGTGATGCCTTTTGGCTTGACCAATGCTCCTGCGACCTTCTGTACCTTAATGAACGAGATCTTTTGACATTATCTTGATCAGTTTGTAGTGGTCTACTTGGATGATATTGTTGTCTATAGTAATACCTTGGAGGAACATGTAGAACACTTACGAACCGTGTTCAAGATCTTGCGAGAGAATAACCTATATGTGAAGAAGGAAAAGTGTTCCTTTGCAAGGGACGAAATCCACTTCTTGGGACACATCATTAAAGATGGAACTCTCTGTATGGATCAAAGAAAGGTGAAGGCTATCAAAGAGTGGGAGTTGCCAAATAAGGTATCTAAATTGAGGTCATTCCTTGGGTTGGCTAATTACTATCGGAGGTTTATCAAGGGATACTCTACCAAGGCTGCACCATTAACTGATCTTCTCAAGAAGAATCACTCTTGGGAATGGTCAAAGGAGTGTCAAAAGGCCTTTGATAAGTTGAAAGCTGCTATCACAGAAGGACCAGAACTAGTACTACCCGACTACTCAAAGGTATTTAAAGTCCACACTGATGCTTCTGACTATGCTATTGGAGGGGTTCTGATGCAAGAAGGACATCCGATTGCCTTTGAGAGTCGCAAGTTAAATGATATAGAGAGGCGATACACCGTCCAAGAGAAGGAGATGACCGCGGTAGTGCATTGTCTGAGAACTTGGAGTCACTACTTGCTTGGTTCACACTTCATCGTCAAGACAGACAATGTAGCTACAAGCTACTTCCAAACTCAGAAGAAGTTATGCCCTAAACAAGCTAGGTGGCAAGATTTCTTGGCTGAGTTTGATTTCGAATTTGAATACAAGTCAGGTAAGACTAATGTGGTAGCAGATGCGCTGAGTCGCAAGGCTGAGTTAGCGGCCATTTCTATGGTTGAAGGAGATATCATGCATACCATCAAGGAAGGGTTGCATTACGATCCATTAGCCAAGAAGTTGGTGGAGTTGGCTAGAGAAGGTAAGACCAAAAGATTTTGGTTAGAAAATGACCTTCTCTACACTAAAGGGAGAAGACTATACGTCCCTAAATGAAAAAATCTAAGAAAAAATTAGTGAGGGAATGCCACGACACCAAGTGGGCTGGTCACCAAGGTCAGCGAAGGAACTTGGCACTTATTGAATCTTCTTATTATTGGCCTCAAATGAGAGATGAAGTGGAGAGCTATGTGAAGACTTGTCTTGTGTGCCAACAAGATAAGATTGAAAACAAGACACCAAGTGGGTTGTTAGAACCTCTGCCTCAATCAGAGCGACCATGGAAAAGTGTCTCTCTAGATTTCATCTCTGCCTTACCGAAGTCCGAGGGGTTTGGATCTATTCTCGTGGCAGTGGATCGATTTTCGAAGTATGCTACCTTTATACCTGTCCCTACTGACTGCACTGTAGAGGAAGCAGCACGACTATTCTTCAAGAATGTGGTGAAGTACTGGAGATTGCCTAAGAGCATCATTAGTGACCGAGATCCATGCTTCATAGGACGACTATGGACAGAGCTGTTCAAACTCCTTGGGTCAGATTTTCATTTCTCAACAAGCTTCCATCCTCAAACTGATGGGCAGACTGAGAGAGTGAATGCCTTACTTGAGTGTTACTTGAGGCATTTTGTAAGCGCTAATTAGAAGGATTGAACAAAACTCCTAGACATTGCTCAGTTCTCATACAATCTGTAAAGGAGTGAGTCTACAGGGAAAAGCCCATTCGAGATTGTGACTGGACAACAGCCGCTTACACCTCACCCTCTTTCTTCCTCTTACTCAGGGAAGAGCCCTAGAGCTTATCATATGATTAAGTCATGGGAAGAACAAGCAGATGTCACTCGTTCTTACCTCGACAAAGCTGCCAAGAAGATGAAGAAATGGGCAGATAAGAAGAGGAGGCATGCAAGCTATCAAGTGGGAGACAAGGTAATGATCAAACTTCTTCCACAACAATTCAAAGCCTTTCGCAAAGTTCATAAGGGTTTAATCCGCAAATACGAAGGGCCATTTGAGATCATTGGACGTGTTGGGGAGGTTTCTTACAAAGTACAACTCCCTCCCTCTATGAAGATCAACCCGGTCTTCCATGTGAGTATGCTTAAACCATATCATGGAGACCAAGACGAACCGAGTAGAGGTGACTCGAGTCGTGCTCCGCCCGTGGTGATTAGATCCTTTGATAAAAAAATCGAAGAGATCTTAGCTAATCGCATCGTGCGACGAAGAGGGGTACCACCAAGTATCCAATACTTGATCAAGTGGAAAGGGCTCCCAATAACCGAAGCTAGCTGGGAAGCTCGTGAAGATCTGCGGCAATTCCAAGAACACCTAGGGCGCTATCATGAAAAGAACGCAACGAGGACGTCTGCGCATTAGGTGGGGGAGAAT
Source organism: Arachis ipaensis (assembly GCF_000816755.2). Classification (NCBI taxonomy): domain Eukaryota; kingdom Viridiplantae; phylum Streptophyta; class Magnoliopsida; order Fabales; family Fabaceae; genus Arachis; species Arachis ipaensis. The sequence goes on from NC_029793.2 coordinate 137,998,047, forward strand.
GTCACGGTAAATTTTAAAAGGTTAAATTTAACAGTGTTTGTATAGTTTTCTGGAGTGTTTGGGAATGCTCTAGATGGTTCCAGAACGTTCTAGAATGTCCTAGAAGGTCCCGGAATACCCTATAAGGTTCTAGAAAACTCTGGAAGGTCATTGAGTATTCTAAAAGAGTGTAGATATATATAGAAGTATAAAGAGTGGTATGGAATAACCTAGAAACATTTAGAAAGTTGTGGTAGGATAAATATTTGTAAAGAAGGTTCTGGATTATTAATCTAGACCGTTGATTAGATTTAATCCTAACCATCCATTGAGGAGGTGGATGGCTATAAATAGGGGTGAGAGTTAGAGTTTGTGTATGTGTGAATCATTTGTAACAAACACTTGAGTAATAAAGTGTTCTTCCACCAAAGCTTCATTTCTCTTGTGTTCTCTTGTATTCTTAACTTTCTTGCTAAGTATTGAGGGTTAGGCAGATTTGGTCTTAGCTCAAGAGGTTAAATAAGTTCGAGTGCCGGTACGGTAGCGTTGAAGTGTGTCCAAGGCCGTGACATTTGTCTGAAAATGAAAAGACAAAGGAAAGTGCAAATTGTGTATTGGGTACTAATAAAATACTCTCTGCTGTTTTATTTAAAGTTTAATTTTAATATATTGATAGTATAAATAATTTTATATTATCATTAGGTAAGATTTTAAAATTCGCGTGTCGACGTGTCCCGTATCGTATCGTGTCCCGTGTTCGTGTTAATATCCGTGCATCATAGCTAAAGATACATGGCAGATTTGATTTACTAGGAAAAAAATAAGAGAAAATAAACCATTACAGAAGTTTTACATTGTTTACGAGTTTTATTATTTAAAAAAGATATGTTTATAGGGATATTTGTTAAAGGGCAATGTTACCGTGAATAGTGAAGTTTAGATAAAAAATAAATTTAGTAAAAAACTTTATTCTTTATCCAATTTTACTCTGCACCAAAAAAAAAAAAATTTCTCATGTGTTGTTTCCTCAAACGGGGGGAGGGGAGGGTTTATTGGATTTAATTTGATTTATCTTTTTTCTAATAAACTATTATAATCCACTGTTATCACTACTTTAATTTCACTCAAATCTAATAAAGAATAAAATGGTAAAATTACATTCCAGGACCTTCATTTTCTTTTTTTACAAAATTTCGAGTGATGTTTAAGTACAAATAAAAATAATTCGTGAGCCACAAAAAATGAACGCACCCCTTTTAGAATGTAATCATGCAATACAGCAGAAGTGAGTTATATTTCTTTTTCTTTTCCTTTTTTCTTTCAAAACTCCAATGAAAACCACCATGGTATCATTACATCTAAAAATGGCAAGTAAGACATAATAAATTTGGTAGTCTTTGGCGCAGTCACTGGACTAGAGCAAGCATTTGTTGATCTACATGAGAAGTTCTTGCTGTTCTGTCTGAATCAAAACATTAACACGAATTGCAAAATAATTACATCTTTATTACAAGACTATAGAACCTAAACTATTGATTTTCGTTTAGTATATATTTTAACCAATCCAGTTTCTCATATTAAAATTTTGTAAAACAAATATTTGTAGAGTATAACTGTATAAGTTTACAAATATTTTTTAAAAATACTATTATTCGATTAAAAGAAATAAAAAATACACCATCAGTCATTAGCTTTAATTACCCCTACTTAAATAATCATTAGCACATTATATAACATTGCTATCCAACCCAAAACTGTCATGCTATTACTATCCAATTCAACTACCACTACTTAAATAGTCATACAAATAGGCGAATTTATTTTTCCAAAGTTAGGAGTAAGACTCGAAATTGAAACCTATAGTTGAGGATGGAGATAATATTTGAGTTATAACTCGTTGACAATAGGCGAATCTATTTGAACAACGGAAATTCTATTAGTACATCATATCTTCATTTAATCTATGTAATTAGCTCTACGAGTGAAACATATTCATGTTGTTTATGTATAAATTAAATACTAATTACGGTCTTTTCTAATTTCTGGAGTCCTAAATCTTTATAACATCATATGATCCAACAACGATAAACCAATAAAGTCTTACTAATTGAATGGCCTAACTAAAAAGAAAGTGGATGATGATTCTCTAATATATGCGCGCAGCTCAAATAGTTTCATGAGCAAAAAACTTAAAAAAGACCAGCATTCACCCTCCGAAAACAAATTTGATATGAAATATTTTATGCTAAACAACCAATAGACATGAAGTTATAAAAGAACACTAATGATCTATGTACACTGAAAAT
>NC_029793.2:138000529-138009763 GCF_000816755.2 Arachis ipaensis
TAATTAATAATTCTTTTAATGAAATATGAAATATCAAATATATATCTCTATATCCAATAATTAATTAATAACTGATTTCTTATACACACTTAATATAATTGATAAAAGAATTACAACCAGTCAATAAAACTCACAAGATTATGTTAATTTAGATAAACTTTTGGTGCGAGTTTTTTAAGCTAGTCCGTACAGAAAGGGATTGTAGTTTTGACTTTTGAGTGATCAGAAGGCAAGGAGACAGATTCCTTCCTCATGGGAGCATACCAATCATCCGAAATTATGGTATGCGCATTGCATATCCTTTCAAGCTTAGAATTTTCGAGTGTTAAGCCATATGAAATATCTCGATTGTCAAAAAATACAAAGCATACCGCAAACGCATTTCGGGTTAGCAACCATGTTAAGGGAGTAGTAACCATCAATTGCTTACACAACAGCTATCGAGAACTACACAGTACACACAGCTTTATTTTCCGGGTTACCGTGCTTCTAACAACAAAAATATAATGCCCAAGGCATATATACTATCAATTGCATATAATATTACAAATGTCTTAAAGGGTATAGGTATAGATACATCAATACTACGATATCTCACAAAGGGTTCAGCTTTACAATGTACAATCAACATCCAATGGTAGTGCTGTCTGACTTAAAAACCCAAACAAGATATTTACATGGGTCCGATAAATAAACAAAAATAATAAATAACTTGGTGCATTACCAATCCACCCTGCAAATTCATATAAACCCCTTTCTCTTGGATTAAGATTGTTAAGACTCACCTAGGCTACGTTTGGAAGTATGGAGGGGGTTGAGGGGAAGGGTCCTTGATGAAGTGGAAGAGTGGAGAGGAATGGCTGGTGATTTATTGTTTGGAAGATGAAGAAGGCCTGGGAGGGACAGCTAAGTGTTCTGTATCCACCCCTCCAATTTGGAGAGGGGTCATGATCAAGGGTTCCCACATGCCCTTCCTATGCCATGCTTTGCATTCCCCATCAAACTCCCCGAAATACGGTTTTCGAACACCTGTCCCAGCCACACCTCACCCTCCCCTCTCCACCGTTGCTCCCAACCATAGTCCTAATATTGCCTAAACTTAAAACTTCTAACAGTCCCAAAGAATAAAATATTATTTTTTATTTTTTGAATATGTTAGAACAATACTATTTCAGTCATCTTGGGGAGATCCCAGATAGAACATATATAGCATAATAGCATCAAAACTTTTGATTTACATATTCAAGGAGCGATGCATCTCCCTAATAATCTAAAAGTTCCAAGAGAAACCCATAAGAAAGCACATAAAGCAATAAGAATTGGGAAGAAAAGGAATGAAAATCCTTTTCTGCCCACTCTCTTCGTAGTTGCAGTGTCTTTACCTGCAGCTGTGTTCGTCGGCTTGATATTAATCTTCACTCGGCTGAAGCTAGACATTCGATTCAAAGCCCGATTCACTAGAGCATTTTCCGCAGCTGATGCAGGAGTGGTAGGTATTGACTCAACAAAGGACCAGAGAGCCGAAGAGAATCTACTTGTAGCAACATCTTCTGCAATGCTACTTTGATTATCATAGCCTTCAGTAGTAGGAAAGCTGGCAGAGTCACATACAGCACCTAAACATGACCAGAAACTAGCAAATATTAGAGACAGCCTACTGAGCCTAGGACCTATTTTTTATTTTTACATAAGAGCCGCTTTAAACAGGCTCAAATTTAACATTTCCCTATTTAGAAATCTTAGTTTGTAAAACTCTCAATAGAGCAACAAAATTTAGACTCCTAAATGGTTTCTGCCATGCATAAGCTGGCATGTCAACCAGGAGCAGTAATCTGTGAAGAGCTCAGCACAAATGAGATGTGAAGCTTGCATCTCCATCCAAATCAAAGACATTAAAAATATTTTTTGGGAGTTGAGCAACACTGTGTCTTGCACTGATCAGTATACCTGGATTTTGTTGAGAGACAGAATCATCAAAGCCTTCAAACAGACTCAGGGTGTTTCTTTCATCATGCATCCAAAATTCATGAACATTTTGAGTAGTGTCCTCTGGATTGGGTAGCAAGTGATAATTCTGATTTTCAATGTTGCTTCCAGGGGCATTATTCATATATGAATGTGGAATGGTTTCCTCATTGATTGGTCCCAAGTCACGAAGAAACATCTCTGCATCTTGGAACAGATCAAGTTCACACAATCCATCTTCAAACTGCAGGTTCTCCACTGGTGTTTCCATATTTGGAATTGTAAGTTCACTACCATTGAGATCGTTGATTTCCAAGAAGTCATCCTCCTGAAAGTTATAGTCTTCTACTTGAATGTTGGCAGTAGAAATAACTTCTGATCCTTCCGGGGCATGAAGGTGAGATGCAACCGACTGATTGAAGTTGACATTCTGCGCATCATAGTGCTGACTGGTTGAGTGGTAAATATCATTGTACTCGGGGTCCGTCACTGCCTCAGAGAACTGATCCACCACAGTACTTTGTGTTTCTTCAGCAACAACCTATATGATTCATAAGGAATTTGATTCAGACGATCATTTATGGAAATAAAGTAGAAGTTAGGCAATCAAAACTAAATAAGTAACAAAATTTGTTATGACCACATACCTGAGGAAATTCAAGAAGGTCGTCACCAAATTGCTGGTCAAGGGCAAGCTCATTATCCAAAATTTGATTAATCATATCCGTGACTTCATCATCGGCCAAAGGAGGCAGCTGATCATTAACAGGGACAGTATTTACTACCTCCCGATCTGCTGAGTTAATATTGAAATCTACACATTCATCATCAGCCCACTCCTCTTCTTTAAATGGTGCACCATACTGTTCTCCATTTTTAGGACCAGGTCCACTTTTCTTGTATAGCTTGTAAAGTGCAAAATAGTCCTGATAACGAAAAAAAGATGATCAGTAAGCAATGTTCTTTCCATGATGAATGAGAATAGAGTATAGAAAACAATCATCCAGTAAATTTAAATAAAAAATGTTACTTCAGGAAGATACCTTAATATCCTGGCACCTATTCAGCTCTTCTTCATCCATGGTGTATTCATGCATAACCCAATCGGTCCGCTCACCATTAGGAGCTCTGCCTCTATAGAAAACCAGAGTCTTTTTCACTCCAACTGACCGAGAATTGCAGGTCACATTACGATCCTTTCCTGTTGCTTTCCAGTAACCTTGCCTTGTTGCTCGGTTGGACCTCGCACCATTAGGATACTTCCTATCTCTATGAGTGAAAAAGAACCATTGCCTATCTCCAGTCCTCAGTACAGAGATCCCTGCGAAATATTACAAACTATCAGCAATCAACCGAAAAGAAAATAAAGAAAAGTGGAAAAAAAAAAGTTCCATACAATCTTTAATATCAACTTAAAACCCTATCTGGACTAAGTTTGACAATGGTGCAAGCAGTGTACCAGCATCATACCCTATCTGTATAATTTGTTCGCATCATAAGAGTAACTGCAACCTTCGAACACCAAAACCACAAATCCCATGAACAGATAAATTATTAGCAAACGTTATTAACCGTAATTATATGGTAAGTAAAAAATCCCAGTTTGGACGGACCAAGAAAGCCATAATCTGACAGATCATCGCACGAAAGCCATATATTCAATTTATATGGAATATGCACCAAATCAGTCAAGATATCTCAACACAAGCATTCAGAATATCAACTATAATTGGTTTATTAGTATTCTAACCCAAGCAATCACACTATTCGCAACACGAGGACCCAAGTTTAAACACATACATCCTAAAGTATCAATCAACAACTTGATAAGAATCAAACAAAAGAACACAATTACACAAATAACGCAAACCCTAAGTCAACGCTATAACAGTCAGAAACACTCGAGTTCACAGAGTATAACAGTATACCTGGCAATTCCTCAGGATCCCACTTGTAAACATCGGTTTCTAGAATCACGTCGAGTTTCAGCTTCTTCCCACATATCTTCCTCTTCAGATAGTACATAACCAGCTCCTCATCCGTGGGATGAAACCGAAACCCAGGCATCGACGCCATGGCCTTACTGAAACACTCAGTTGCACCAGCTTCAGCACCCATACTCAATCCGAAAAACCCTAGACCAAACACCCAAAGGAACAAACCGAAACTTTCTGAATCGACAGGCTACGAAACCAAACACCCAGTTAATCGATGCGATTAGAGGAATCCGGAAGAAGAAATTGAATCACGGAATCGAAACCCCCAAAAATAGAGGATCAGAATTCACAACCCCCCAAAAAAGTGAAGAAAAAAAAGAATCCGAGCTTTGTGGATCAAGCGGTTGTAGAAACCGAAAACCTACGACTACATGACCCGAATCGAATCCTCGGGGTACGAGAATTCGAGGAATGAACCGTCGAATGAAAAAAAAAAAAAACCTAGAGGGAGAGAGAAGCTTAAAATGGGATCGATTGTGGAAAAAATTGCGGTGTGAAAAAGAAGAAAGGGGGTCTGGGGGGTTGGAATTGGATAGTGTTATGGTCAAAGAAGGAAGCTTGGCGTAGTACTTAGACTCCTAGCAGTAATGACTGGGAACCTTCATATGGGAGAGTGATTCAGTGCGATGAGGGAGCAGGGAGAGAGTGTGAGCTCCGTGACATGATGTGATTGCGTGGTATTCAAGTCGTTGATTAAGGGTGTGATTAGGGTGTTTGAGGTGAGCATTGGGTTTTTGTGATCTTGGGTGTATGTGATTGTGCTTTTGTGTGTGAACATTAGGTCTTATGTGGCATCTCGCACAAGCAAATCACGATTTTGATTTGGTATATTCATCATTGCATCTAGTATTTTAATAGGATAAACCAAAAAAAAAATACCTAAATTTTTTTTAAATGACAAAAATATTTTTAAAATTTGTTATTGATGAAAATGTCTCAAATTATTTAAAACGTGATAAAAAAAATATACATTTGTAAATTGAGCATTTTATGTTAATAAAAAATAATAATACGTTAAATAAAATTTTTTATGTAGCAAATAAAACTCTAACATTAACAAATGAGTCAAATTAAGTTAGGTTTTTTTTAAAATATCCAACAAAGAACCCTGACTCGGATACATATTTGATAAATTTTTACTTTGGCTATCAATAATTTAACTAGGGTGTATATGGACCAAGGAAAATTAGATTTATCCTAACTCAAATATGATCCAAATGATATATTGGGCGTGTTTTTTATATTCTAATACGATTCTAAACTCGATGAAACATACACATCTTTAGATCGAGTAAAAATCGGAATTTTAGTAATAATTTATAAAAAGAGATAAAAATTTACTTGTTAGTTGTTATGAAGAAGTTGATAGTTAATATTCAACTTAAATCTCTTCATAAATCAAAATTTCATGCATCTTTGTATCTCTTTTCTAGTTGCATAATTTTCATTAAAAATAAAAGAATCAATGTATAATTAATATTACACAATATTAGGTAGAAAACACAAGTTTAAGACAAAACATATTACTTTGATATCTTCTTGTAGGTTAGTATGTGAAAATTTTTAAATCTCCACCCATTATTTCACATGGTAAAATTTATTTAGAAAAATATAACAAGAACCAATAATTTTCTAAAATTAAAGTATAACCACAATCAATATTAATATTGTTTAATAACACTAAATATTTAAGTCACATACAAATAACACAAATATTATGCATTAGTCTAAAGTATTATACTTCCTAAATACAGAAATTTAACTTATAGTCTTTATAACACAAAATATTAATGTTTACAATACTTAAATTCCACAAAAAAATAGCCATCATACATCAATTGCTATTAATGTCGTCAACTTATTCCTTGTGATATAGATGTATTAGTAAAACCTTCAAAAACATATAAAATTACTCATTTTTATATAAAAGATTATTACTTGAATTAAATAAGTCACAAATAATAAAAATATCATAAATGTATCTTGAACAACTTTCTGACTATAATCAAATTGATTAAATTCTTGATCTCTAACTTCTTGTTTAGAAGGACACAACTAACTTTGAGTACATATTAAAGCTTTAGCTAGTAACAGTGACAAAGAGCTGTAGAAGGCATCAAGCACATGTCCACCGGTGCTAAAGCATGATTCAGAAGTAACAGTTGAAATTGGAATACCTAAGACATCACGGGTTATAAGAGAAAGAATCTTGTATTTTGAAGCATTCACTTTCCACCAAGCCAATATATCAAAATTCTCTTCTTTCTACAGTATCTTCGACCAGATATCTCTCCACATCTAACTTGCTATCTGCATTAGCCTTCTCTCTCTTTTTTTTTTTTTTCACATATTCACTCTATCTTCAGAAACATACTTGACACTAGCTGAGATTTTAGTATTGTCATCTAAGACATCTCTAGATGAACTTTCATCATCCTTCCTTTCATTATCATCTGCAACGTCCTTTTCATAAAACTTATATAAGATATCCAATATGAGTTTAACAAAATCAGTCATACTAGTAGACACTTTCTTGTCATAAACATCTTCCAAACACCAACAGATATAATCTAGTTTGTACCGAAGATCCAATACAACAACAGGAACCAACAATGGGTTAAATTTGTCAACCTGTCCCAATATTTATGATATTTATTTTTCATAGAACATGCCATAGTTCCTAATAATTTAGAATGATTTTGCCTCCAAGATATTAATTGAGAAGCAATAGATGCGATTTTATGAAAATATTTGTTTGATGTCACATGCAAGGAAGATGAGAAACTCAAAGTTATCTCGTAGAAGATTCTCAAACTCAATGAATAATCTAGCATGTTGCTAATCAAATGGTGTAGGTGGACTAATTTTTCTTTTTCCTCCACTTTTCTCTCCAAATCATCTAAGAAAATCATATTCTTAATTATAAAGTCTATCAAAAGTTTGTTCAAATTTCTCGACATGTTCCAATATTAGATAGGTAGAATTTCACCTAGTTGAAACATCCAAGCACCCAAAACTTTTAGATTCAATTATCTCAGCTTCAATACAATCTTTAAATTTTTTTTAGTCTATTGAGGAGAGGACCTAACATACCTGACAGCATTTCTAACGCTTTCAATTAAAGTTTGTTGCTCTTTAATTTCTTCATTCACTATCAAATTAAGAACATGAGTACAACATCTCACATGTATATATTTTTCTCCACACACCAACCCACCTCTTGCACCTAATTTTCTTTGAAGGTAAATAATAGCCACATCATTCGAACTTGCATTATCTACTGTGATTGTAAAGACTTTTTCGATTCCCCACTCTCTCAAGCATTTCTATATTTCTCTTCATGTATCACTCTCGTGGTTCTCAATCCAGCAGAAATTTATAATTCTCTTTTGTAACTTTCATTTTTCATCAATGAAATGTGCAGTCAAATTCATATAACTATAATTTTGATTTGATGTCCAGCAATCTGTTGTCAAGCAAATTCGAATACATGACTTTGCCAACCATTCTTTTAGCTTTTTCTTCTCATCAAAACAAAGTTGAAAGCAATCTCTTGACACCGTCACCCTAGATGGTACCGTAAATCTTGGCTCAAATCAATTTAACATTTTGCAAAATCCAATCCCCTCAACAACTTTAAACGACATTTTATCAAGTGCAACAAACTCAGCTACAGACTTTTTACAATCTTCCAAGTTATAACCCTTAAAGACTTTGCATAGTTCCCCTTCTTCATCAATTTTAGGCATATAACCACGAAGTGTCCCATTTTTTCCCACTTTAGTAAATATCCACTTATGATCACTATTCAAGTGTTTATTTAGAAAATTTGTGCCATGTTTAGTAGGATGACAACTATATTTTTTCTGGCAACGATTACATTTAACATGATGTTGTCCCTTTGTCTCAGTCAATGAAAGTTGAGTAACATGCTACCAAACATACGATTTTTTTCCCTTACGAACAACTTCTGGATCATCATTGTTTGCATCTTTATTTTTTTTTCATCTACTTGTGGTGCAGTAGGAGTTGTGGCGGCATCAATAGCAGGAGCAGGAGCAGCAAGATTTTCATCTTTAATTTCTATTATTTTGTTCTCTTCGATGATTTGTGGAGGAATACAATTATCTCCTCCTTTCATTGTTCGTATCCTAAACAAACAAAATCAAGAACAAATTCATCAATAATTAGCAACACATCAGAAGTTCAACAAAAATTAAAACAAAATCAGAACAAAACACCGAAATAGGAAGAACAAAGTTGCTCCTAATCAAAAGTTTCAATAATCAAGAGTTAGAACAATAATCAAAATTCTTATTAAAATAATAACCAAATACTGAAAAAGAAAGAACAATAAACACTTAATCCGAACAATAATCAAAATTCCTAATAAAAAATTCCAATAATCAAAATCCCTAATTAGAAATTCTAATAATCAAAATCCTAATAAAAAATTTCAATAATCAAAATTCCTAATTAGAAATTCCAATAATCAGAACCCCTAAAATTCAGAACATTAATTATTTACCTGAGCTTGAGCAGGGGTCAGAGAAGAGAAAAAGAAGAAGAAGACCAGCAGCTGAGAAGAAGAATACGACTGGAGGCAACACCGTCGTGATCAAGAAGGGAGAAGCAGTCGTTGTCATCGTTGAGGCTTGAGGGTCAGAGAAGCTCCGTCGCACTTCGCAGTCGTCGTCGTCACCAGGGGCGAGAAGCAGTGTAGCACCGTCGTGACTCTGAGGCTACAGAGTGGTGACGAGTGCCGTGATGGTGGCTAGTGAGAGACAGAAAGAGGGATGAGGGGGAAGGAGTGCGGCAATTGGTGAAAGACTCAGGGATGGCTGCAACGGGAAGGGTGGCGGCAGCGCCGTGAGGGGAAGGGCTGAGAGGGGACTGAGCTTTGAGGGTGGCAGGGTGCGTGGCTGAGACCTGAGAGAACAGAATAGGGATTGTGAGGCTAATGGCTCATGGCTGTATGCATGCCCTAGTTGTTTAGAACTAGTTATCCTCACCGAGCTGGGGCCAGGTGACCCAAGCTATGGCCTGGTCCGGTTTTATTCCTCTTTCTGGTTTCATTTTTTTTTCCACAGGTCAGCCCTGGGCCACTTCGGGTCCATGCCATCATGCCCCAAAATCCTTCGGGCCCGTGTCATGTACACCCCTAAATTCAACATTAAGCTACTAGGAACTAAAAATACATTAAATAAAGGTTTAATTACATTGTTGGTCCCATAGTTTTATCAAATTTTCAATTAGATCCCTATATTTTTTA